>NW_006408710.1:5480051-5492478 GCF_000296735.1 Chrysochloris asiatica
CACCAGTAGACCAATGTAGTCACCCTAAGCTTACATGCTTGTTCATGTGTTCCCTTTGAGTTTCAGTCTTAGAGGGGAGTTTGTCCTGAAGGAACTTCATTGCTTGCCTAGATGGCTTCCTGGTGAACAGCTTGCTTATTCTTGTAGTAGCCAGTCATGATGACATTTTTGTTTTGGGTTTTTCCTGATGACCTTTCTTTGAAGATGTATCTTCTGTTGCTCTACCTGTTCCTGCCTGGTCTTCTTGTCCTTTCTAGTGGGAATGTCCCACCTCATAACGTTCTGGATGGGGCTCAGGATTCCACCTAAGGTCCTATACTCTGCAAAGGCTTTGCAAGAGGCCTATTTCACTGGGCAAGTTCTAGAGCCCCTTTTAGGTATTCCAATCAGTTATAGGCTGAAGATAGGCTTACAAGTTTTCCATAATCATGTTTCCCAACATTCCTTTCTATCCCACTCAAGTGTCTATTTTACAATAGTAGGCAAGGGAAACCAATATTCATAAGACAGTCAAGCATGTTAGTGTTATTTCCCCTCTTCAAGCTATACCTAGATCCCTGTATATCCCAGAGCCCTGTTGTTCCAAGGTTGAACATGCATCACTATTTACCTCTGTCCCACTTAGGCCATGCAAACCTGTCTCAGTGTTCCCCTATCTGTCTTGTTCTTCTACCTCCTCCCTCTTGTATTGCCCCCTCCAACACCTGAACTAAACCCCCGACCCCAACCCCACTATTGTGGTTACCTTATATCCCATTAATTCTTCCCTCCATTTAAGACAGTCTATTTTATCCTGTAATCTACCTGACCTCTTCACTGCCTGGATCTCTGTTCCTCTCTGTTTACCTTCTTTCACATTGTAATCGTTTTGCTCATAGACTGACCTCCCAGATCCACTGTTCTTATCATTTTATTCTGTTCTTGACTCTTCCATTTGTCGACTGAGTTCAGGTTGATGCTGCCACGTCTGTCATTCTGTAGTTGTTGTCTGTTCTTGTTGGTTCTCAGACCACAAAACTTCCTTTAGGATGCTTTTTATAGCAGGGTTGGCTTTGGCAAAATCCCTTAGCTTCTGTTTATCCTAGAATGTTTTGATTACACCATTGTATTTGATTGACAGCTTTTCTGGGTAGAGGATTCTTGGTTGGAAGTTTTTGCCTTCAGGGTTTTATATATGTTTCCCCATTGCCTTCTTGCCTGCATGGTTTCTGTTGAGAGATCCAAGCTTAATGTGATTTGCTTGCCTTTGTATGTTACACTTCTCTTTTCCCTAGCTGCTTTCAGGATTCTGTCCTTATCTTCAATTTTGAAGAGCTTGATTATTATATGTCTTGGAGATTTTCTTTTAGGGTCTATCCTTCCTGGGATTCGTTGACCTTCTTGAATGCTTATCTTTTCACTTTTCAGGATGTTAGGGAAATTTTCTTCCAGAAACTCTTCAATGATCTTTTCTGTGGACTTGTGTGATTCTTCCTGTTCCAGAATGCTGATAATTCTTAAGTTATTCCTCTTCATGTTGTCCAACATGAATCTTAGGCCTTCTTCAGATTTTTTTAAATCTGTTTTTTTTGTGCTTGTTTTTCTATCTTAGTAGTGTTGAGAGATTTATCTTCTAGCTCACTAGTTCTGGATTCCATCTCTTCAGTTCTACTCCTTTGCCCTTTCAGTGTATTGTCCATTTCTGATATTCTGTTATTAATCGTTTGGACCTCTTTCTGTAGGTTTTGAATTATGTCCAATGCTGTATCTATCTTATTTGATTGTTCCTGTAGTGCTTTCCTGACTTCTTCCTTGTTTTTCTCAACACCATTGTATAGTGTTTTGATACATTTTATAATCATATTTATGAATTCCTTCTTAGGTATTTCCAAAGCCAGCCCATCTTCCAGTATGGAGTGTAGGTCTACTTCCAGCTTATTTGCCTCAGTCACTTCATCTCGTTTCTGGACATGTGCTGATATGGTCATCTGTTTCTGTTTTTTGGGCATATTCAGGAGTTATCTGTGGCCTTAATACTTAGATGGGTGTGTATTTTGGAATTTTTTTTTATGCTTTCTGATTGCCTCCAGGTAGATGTGATCAGGAGATGGGCTTCTTTCTTCCTGAGAAATTTCAAGATGCTACTGTTGGTCATTGTGACGTAACTCAGGATTTAATTTTCAGCCTATTTCCTTTTTAGCCTGCCTGTCCTGCTCCACAATCCCCGTTCAGGCCTTTTTCCTAGTGATAAACAGTTCAGGGCCGGCTGTGGCCCTTTTGTGCTGCCATTTGTTTGTTTTTTGGGGGTTTTTTTATGAAATGTTTTTATTTTGGATTGAGTGAAAGTTTACAGGGCACATCATCAGCTTCACATTCAACCATTCATATAGCTTGTTTCATTACATTGATTATTATCCCCTCCATATATCATCAGTTAACAGTGTTTCTCTCTATCCTCTTTAGCTTTTGGGGGTGGGGGGCAGGGGGAGCTTGCCTTTTTGGAATTTACAGTCTCGGCTTTTAGGGAAGGTTTTTACATTTGTCTGTGGATATCCAGGGCTCATGTATGAGATTACTAACAAGCCTTACTGAATAATCAGATGAGGGACAGTTTGCTATGTCTACCAGGTGGCTAAAGTCTGATCCTTGCCATTTGGTTTTAAGTGGAAACTGTCTCTTTAAATTTTGAGAAGATCTGTGCGCATGCCTAGTAGAAGCCTCTGGGGGTGAGGGTGGGGTTGGGGTTTCCACTTGCCCAGGCACCCTCTCTAGTCACCAGAATGGAGGTGCGCAGACAGCAAGAGACCAATGAACAGACACAAATAAAAGAACGTCCAAACCTTTATCTCCGTGGTTCTGTCAGGTGTCCATGGTGGCTCTGATCCTTCCCCTATGTGGTCTCGCCCAAAATGGCAGCTCTGGGAGCAGCTGAGCGTCTTAAATTAAAAAGCAATGAGTTTCTTGCTTTTGCTACAAATTCCCCTAGCTGTAAGCCTTCCAACCTTCTAAATATTCCTTTATATGTGGTTCAGAGTTCTGGTACCATCCCCTGAGTCTTCTTGGTCCGGTATTCTGTGTTGTTGCTGATGGAGCTCCTCAGTGTACTTCCACTCGATCCCTCATCTTGTTTGTTCTCCCCGACATCACATTTTAACAGCCAGGGGTCAGACTGTTTTGGGGTCTCGGACAAGGTCTCATAGGCTTCCGTGGCAGAACCCCAGTTTGTTACTCCTCTGAAGGCCAGGGTTTTCCCACCATGGGGTTGTTGTCAGAATGGAAATGCTTCAGCATTGTCTGCAAGCCTCACGGGGAACAGGCCAAGAATGCCAGCCTCAGACCCCCAGGAGACCAGGGGCCGAACCTCCTTAAACTTGACCTCTTTCCACTTTGGACCAATCAGCTTCTTATAAATCACATTGCTTGCTTTTTGCAAGCACAGCTCTCTCCCAATGTCTGTCACTGAAGGTGACACAATGGCTTAACCCAAGCCCTTCTCAGCTATTGGCAAATCAACTCCAAAGTCCACTTACTGATGAGGATGGGTTGGTAGTCCTAGGTTGACAAGACAGATAACACATTTTTCACTTTAGGTGTGTGTCTGGGAGGGACAGCTGGGGAGAGTTTAAGTAGTCTGTGTCTGATGGGTCAATCTTCCCTTCTTCCCTTTCAGATGCCCTGGTGGATCCTTTGCTTCCAGGGCCCATGAAGGTGAGAATAAGATCTTTGGGCTGGTTGAAACTAGCCTAAGACAATCAAAGAGTCATGGATATGGTGTACAAACTACTCAATGGGAGCCAAGCCTGGGTGGTGGCCTCTCAGTTGGACCTCACTGACCCAATAGTAACAGCCAATGGCTCCAACCAAACCGAACCCTACTATGACATGACCAGCAATGCAGTGCTCACATTCATCTACTTTGTGGTCTGCATCATCGGGTTATGTGGCAACACTCTGGTCATTTATGTCATCCTGCGCTATGCCAAGATGAAGACCATCACCAACATTTATATCCTCAACCTGGCCATTGCCGATGAGCTCTTCATGCTCGGCCTGCCCTTCTTGGCCATGCAGGTGGCTCTGGTCCACTGGCCCTTTGGCAAGGCCATCTGCCGGGTGGTCATGACTGTGGATGGCATCAACCAGTTCACCAGCATTTTCTGCTTGACAGTCATGAGCATCGACCGCTACCTGGCTGTGGTCCACCCCATCAAGTCGGCCAAGTGGAGGAGACCCCGCACAGCCAAGATGATCAACGTGGCTGTGTGGGGCGTCTCTCTGCTGGTCATCTTGCCTATCATGATCTATGCCGGGCTTCGCAGCAACCAGTGGGGGAGAAGCAGCTGCACCATCAACTGGCCAGGTGAATCTGGAGCCTGGTACACAGGGTTCATCATTTACACCTTCATCTTAGGGTTCCTGGTGCCCCTTACCATCATTTGTCTTTGCTACCTATTCATTATCATCAAGGTCAAGTCCTCTGGAATCCGAGTAGGTTCCTCCAAGAGGAAAAAGTCAGAGAAGAAGGTCACCCGAATGGTATCCATAGTGGTGGCTGTCTTCATTTTCTGCTGGCTCCCGTTCTACATCTTCAATGTCTCATCGGTCTCTGTGGCCATCAACCCCACCCCAGCACTCAAAGGCATGTTTGACTTTGTGGTGGTCCTCACCTATGCTAATAGTTGTGCCAACCCTATCCTGTATGCCTTCTTGTCCGACAACTTCAAGAAGAGCTTCCAGAATGTCTTGTGCCTGGTCAAGGTGAGTGGCACAGATGATGGGGAACGGAGCGACAGTAAGCAGGACAAATCCCGGCTGAATGAGACCACGGAGACCCAGAGGACCCTCCTCAATGGAGACCTCCAGACAAGTATCTGAAAACAAAGAGGCCAAGCTCTGCCAACTGGCAGTGTGCTCCCTACCCTACCAGGTCACACCTGGCTTTGAGAATAGGGACTTGCTCAGCATGAGACCAATCCAGGAAACTCTGTTTGAGCCAGCTTGTCTGAGCAAATGATAGCATGTTAAATTGAGTACCTTCTTCTGAAAGTGAAAATTTAAATTCTGGCGGACAGTTCAAGGCGTGGAGAAGAGGAGATGAAGCCAGGGTGTGATCTTTGGGAATATTCAGGCTCAACAAAATCAACAAAGTTTATCTGTGCATTTGTGTGTTTAATGCCCAATACGTAATTGTGTGCTCGTACATTTAGACTTGTATATGATCCCTGTACAGGCATTTCCTATGTTTATATGCACAGATAGTGAATTCAAGTGTTCACAGTATAGGTAGATACTTCTCACAATAAGTTACCCACCAGAAAGGACTTACCAGGAAGCCAATAAAATGTAAACTTTAGCATTCTTTCTCGTGTAACCCTATCCAAGATCCAGGGAGGAATTCTGGTAGTATGTTCACATAGCTATGTGTTGTTATAAAGTGGTCCTAAGTTTTTGTAAACCATGGTAAAACTAAGCTATTTTTATATTCTCTTTCGGAAAGAGTGTCTCCTAAATTGTATCATACCTAAATTGTATGACTTCAAGGCTCACAAAACCTGACTCTGCTTCTGGTATTTGCTTCATTAATTTCAAGCAAGTTCATTCAAAGTAAAAAGGGAGAAGCTATTTGAAAACCCAGAAGATCAATTCATATGTTACTTCTTCTCTCAGATGTAATCCAAGTATTCATTTTACCCAAAAGGACTAAAATGGTTGTGGTCATCGATCATGGTCTTTATCCAGATAAAGCTTGCTTTGTTATAAGATTGCATTTTTTCCGTCTCAAATTACTTTAATTTTTCTTTGGGAGCTATAGGAAAAAACAATCACTAAATGAAAGGCAGGAAAAAAATGGAGATGCTTTTGGGGACACAGTTTTATTTTCCCCACTGTGAAAATAAATGAATAAGAATGAAGCCAAATTACACCTTTATGAGAAACTATGAAATTATTATTGGTTTTTAATACCGGCCATGGCTTCCTCGTGAAAGAAAATGTAATTCAACAACCCCTGAAAGCATTTTTGAAAGGACTTTGACAAAACTGGGCATTAAGAAAAACCCAATGCAAAGTGTAGACTTGAAGACATTGTTTGTAAAAGGGAATGGTGGGCAGCAGGCAATAAAACCTGTAGTGAGTGTGGGCTGTGTGGGCGTGGGGTTGGAGAGATGCCCATCTCTCACAGACGGTACTGGTCACTTTCCTCACCAGCTGTATACACATTAAGTATCCACACTTCTCACGCCACCAGCTTCCTAAGCTATTCCTCAAAGACAGGCAGGCATTTGTGACCTACCATCCTTGGTACTTCTTGTCTCTGGAATTGTCAACAATCAATCAGAAAAGAAATGTGATCCACTTTATTGGCAGATCTGTTTCCAGGGTATTAAATAAGCACTCATTGTTTGCACGGTTCTCATCATCTGGTTTTTATGATGATTTTTATTATTTTATGAAAGCACTGCTCATTCGTGGTGTGCCCCATATCGATTTTGTTGTTGCTCTTGTTAGGTTCCATCAAGTTGATTCCAAATCATAGCAACCTTGTGCACAACAGAACAAAACACTGCCTGGTCCCGCACAACCTCACAATCACAGTTAGCCTCAAGCCCATTGCTACTGCCCACTGCCATCTCATTGGGGGTCTCCCTCTTTCTCCCTAACCCTCCACTTTACCAAGCATGAAGGACTTCTCCAGGGACTGGACCCTCCTGATAACATGGCCAAAGTCTGAGAGACAAAGTCTGGCCATCTGAAAAGGAGCATTCTGGTTGGACTTCCTTCCAACATAGATTTGTTTGTTGAATGTTTCTCTTCCCGCCCCATAAGCAGGGGCTTTTGAGTGGTCCGAAACACCAGGACCCTACCTGAGGGATGCTTGCTTAGGGGTTCACTTGGTTCTGTCTGTCTGCATAATTCCACACTGCCTCATTCCCTGAAGGATTTACAATGGCTTTGAAACATACGTCCAGAAAGATTCAGGATAGATACATAAACCCATGCAGAAAAGGACAAAAAGGTAAAACTATAAGAGGAGCCCACAGAGAAACTTGTTACATAAATACACATGCAGTAGAGCCCCCTGGTGGTAGTGGTAATGTGCTGCAATCCTGAGCAGGGTTTCCGAGGCTGTAAACCTTTACAGGAGCAGAAAGCCTCATCTTTCTTCCACAGGACAGCTGGTAGTTTCGAACTGCCGACCTTGAACTTAGCAATCCACCTCATAACCACTACACTACAAAGTCAGCTCCAAGTTCAGAGCTTCCTAAGGGAGTCATGGTTGGCACTGTGGGTAAGGCACTGAACCACAAGGTCAATAGCTCAAACTCACCAATCCTTCCTTAAAAACCTTTACATGAGTCAGAACTGACTTGATGGCCTGATTCGTGTGTCCCAACCTTGTTTCATCAGAAGAATCCCAACAGCTGGTGAGCCAGGCATTTGAACTAGTAAGACAATGGCTTAGAATGAATCATTTGTCTCACTCTTACTTCAGCCCGCTTCAGAATCACTGAATTTCCTTGCAAATGTCCTAATAGAGCAATCCTTTGAGATAAACTGCCACTAAGCAGTGGTGTTACTTCTGAAATGTGAATTTGTGGAGAAACCCTAACAGGCAGAGTCTCTCTTTTTTTTCTCTAGTGGTGGTGGTGATGGCTGTGTGCCGTGGAGTCGGTTCTGACTCATAGTGACCCTGTACAGGGTTTCCAAGGCTGCAAATCTTTACAGGAGCAGAAAGCCTCATCTTTCTCCTGCGAAACAGCTGGTAGTTTCAAACTGCAGATTAGGAAGAAGCTTTAAGAACACTGAACACTGCATTCATGAGAAAAAGGGTAGGGAATATTCGCTAGGGAATTTTCCTTCATTACAACAAGGAAACATTCTTTAAGGGTAGCAAGCTCTGTCCTACATGAAGTTCACTGGGAAGTTTTCACTTATCCATCCTTCAGCCCTCATCTTGCCCCTTCAGACTTTGTTTTCTACTCATAACTCAATGTTGAAAATGAATATGATTTATGTCCCTCAAAGATGTCAGAACTATCATTTTGACTTGGTGTAAATGGAAGACCATAGACAACTTCAGGGAAAGGTGGTTGTTGTTAAGTGCCGTTGACTTGATTCCGACCCATGTTGTTATGTGCCGTGGAGTCGGTTCCGACTCATAGTGACCCTGTACAGAGTTTCTGAAGGTGTGAATCTTTATGTGAGCAGAAAGCCCCATCTTTCTCTCGCAGAACAGCTGATAGTTTTGAACTGCTGATCTTGCGGTTCGAAGCCCAATTACGCTATGAGAGCGCCTTCATCTTAAAAAATAGGCACCTGGGATGGTACTCTACTTACAGCTGCAAAGGATTTATAGTTGTTGTACCTGACTCTGTAGACCCTCAGGGTTGAGACTAGTGTCTTAAGACGGCACTTTCATATCTCCCAACCTCACTGACACTTCCAAGCCCTCCCCTTAACAGCACCAGACACAACACGTGTGGGACATCTTTTCCCTTTGGGGTGTTTCAGATCTCTATGTAAACATGAACCTGGTGCGGCACTGTAGGATAAAGCACTGGATCAGACTGCATGGTTAGTTGGAACCACAAGGTCAGCAGTTCAAACCTACCAGCTGCTCCTCAGAAACCCTACACACAGGGTCGCTATGGGACAGAACCGACTCAACGGCATTTAATAACAAATATTAACCCAGACATGACCGAGTTGAATATAATGATTATTAGAGTCAAATATGCCGCCTTGACTGAACAGTTTAGTACTTTTGGTGGTGCAAGAGTTAAACGCTTAGCTGCTAACTGGCCAAACAGTGGCTCCGGCTCCGTGGGAGAAAAGACCCAGAGATCGGCTCTGGTAAGGATGACAACCAAGAAAACCCAATGGGGCAGTTCTGCTCTGACGCTCAGCCTGCTGCTGGCCAGAGGTTTAAACAGAAGAAAGTTAGCTGGTGATACCTTGGGTCAACTTCAGGTGGGTGGAGAGGGAGCTGGTTTGGAGAAGGGGAAAGAGAGGGAATGGGCAAGGTTTTCCTGATTCCTCGCTCTGTGCTTCCCCAGCATTAGTGAAAGGAGTAGGCCCCCTTGCCTGGATGTGGGAGTCTGGCTGGGAGAGGTGGCTCACTTCTGCTCCTGCTCGGACTGATGCAGACGAGACACGCAGTGATGAGAAGTGGCACTGCCCATCCCTCCAGAGACGCCTGTTACGGAAAGTGATGGAAGGCCCACTTCAAAAGACGTTTGAAATGGCATCCCACAGACTCGCCCTGCCAAGTACTCAAGGACCCAGGCTTCCAGCAGCATAAGGAATAGAGACGGGTCTTAGGCAGGGCAGTCACAGCAGAGAGGAAGTGGAGCCCAGAGTGAACCTGCTGTCTGTCTTAGCACCAGACACAGAAGGAGACACTGTTGTCTGGAGTCTCCACAGAAAACAGATTACAGGGCCCTGAGGGAAAAACACTTGTCTCGGAAGAGTCACTCGCAGCTCTTCAGTAAAACAAAACAACAAACCCCACTCTGCCAACGAGTCAAAAGCCCAACTCATGATGACCATATATTGGATTTCTGAGACTGTACATTTTTATAGGGGCAGCCAGCCTCATCTTTCCCCTGAGGAGTGGCTGGTGGGTTTGCACCTGGGACTTTTATGGTTAGCAGTCTGGTGCGTATCCTACAATACCACACCAGCTGCTCAGTTGTTGTGGATATTAAATACCGTCAAGTAGAGTCAATTCTGACTCATGACGACCCTGTGTAGGGTTTCCGAGGAGCGGCTGGTGAGCTTGAACCACCGACCTTGCAGTCCTGCGCGTTAACCAGAAGCATCCTGCTGGGACTCCAGCTTTTCCGGACAAGCTGCACATTCATCAGCTGCAGAGACTCCGCAATAATACCAGTCCCGGGCATGTCTCCCTCCCGCACTGACTCCTGGGGCATCTGTCCCCAACGGAGGTTTTAGGGGCACTTCTGACTAAGCTGATGTTGGCTTTTTTTCTCATGTTTTTTTCTTTAAACTAGAACCCCAAATAGTTCTCATATAACCATGTAACCGAGGCTTAGTTGTTTTCCACAAGCCCTGGCGGTCAAAGGTTAAGTGATCAGCTACTAATTGGCCGTATTGTGGCTCCATGGAAGACAAGACCGGAGATCTGCTCCGGTAAAGATGGTGGCCAAGAAAACCCTGTGGGGCAATTCTGCTGTCTTCTGGGGTCATTACGGCACGGCACCAACAACAACAGCAGTTGTGTTCTTCACCCTGACCAGCTTCTCATTTTTCAGTCAACCTGTAGTTTCCGTACAGTGCATGCTCTCACGCACACATGTGACACATACATGCACATGTGTGGCACATACATGCACACCGCATGGCACATGTGTGACACCAGAACACACTTTCACACCTCCCACCCACACTACCCTTTCCGTTACGTCAGCAGCCTGTGGACACTGGAGGGCCATCTCCTTTTCTCCCTTACAAGTCTCAGCTGTGCATGTGTCTGGACCATGCTTCAACACGGAGCTAACATTACCCCAGATGTGACCAAGCCAAATAGAAAACATCCCTGTGCATCATGGTGTATGTGTGTGACATGCGTGCACCTGTGGTGGACATGCCTATGTCACACTTGCTGTTCTGAGGTTCACATGTTGGACATGCGCACGTGGGTCAGTCATATGTGCACACAAATGCATGTTTATCTCTTAGGCTAATCCTCCCATGCAGAGATTCTCCAGGGCTCCAATGGAGGGGGTGTCGACACTTGCGCTAACTCATTTAAAGTCTAAGGACATTAAACCATTTTTTTCTGAGACTGATACTGTAATCTGGGTGGAAGGCACTCATTTCTTCAAACAAAGGATTCTTACGCCCGATCATACACTGCAGCCCCCTAGGCCCACCAGCTGTCCCTGCCATATCAAACCACCTGGATTTAAAAAGAGAAAGAGAAAATTGGCAGAAGAGTCCACACGGTTAGGTGCAGATTATCCCGCTACTGAATGCCGTTCCCAGAAATATTTGTGCAGAAGAAATGCCTTTTTCTTTACAGAAAAACCACTGAAAATACTCTAAATGGATCTTCATCAGGGGCAGCGTTTTAACACACATTTCTTCTCCCCTCATGGTTTTCCATTGCAAATCTAAGGTTGCCAACTTTCCTGGGGGCTGTGATGCTCCAACTACAAGAAAATCAATTGTGGTCCTCTTCCTCACCCATGAGAATGTCTCCATAAGAGTCTCTTGACGGTAAAAGAAGTCCACTTCCCCTCAGCCAGCCCGTTTTCAGGGCTCGGCTTGGGTATCTGTACCAGCTCATCTCGCTTGCTTTTTCAGTACCTGTCACTCTGTGGCAGTGAGGAGAGTGGTGCTCTATCCTTGGATGAACAGACGTCTGGTCTCCAGGGTTCATTCTCAAGATTAATTACAGTTTAGCTTAGTCCCAGCTGCGCTGCCAACCTGGAGTGCTAGACACTTCTGAGCACAGGCTTGGACCGGATAAAGGTTTACTTCCTTTGGCTTCAGTTGAAGGGCTTTTTGGCAGATTGAAATAGTCTCCAGATCTCTCTTTCCAACATCCAGCTAGATAAATGCTGCATTATTTATGGGGGGCTTGCTGTGGGAGGAGACACACTGCGGCAGCCTCACTTTTCCTTGGCCACCTCCCGCTTCCCCCAGGCTCCAAGGACTTGACTCAGGAGGCAGATCACGCAGGTGGGGGCAGGTGGGGGAAAGTGGGGGACCATACTCACGCAGAACCCCATTCCTTTTCGACCTTATGCGGAACATTTGCAGTCCAACCAAATAGAGACAGCTTGCTTCTAAGATGTTGGGCTGACGTGGAAATGGGCATATAGCAGGGTTGGGATTTCAAGAGTTTTCTTACAGCCTATAAAGGGGACCCAGCAGCAAAGCCTGGAGCTCTGGGGGGGTGGATGGGAATGGTGGCCTGTGAGCAGGGAGTCTCACATTAAAAAAAAAAAAAGTATCACTTTAGAGTTCATTTCCTTTAACAATACCCTCCGCCTCTCTTAAAATTTACGTTTACATTTTAAATGATATTGTTCATTTAAAAAATAATTGGACAATATCTTTGATATCCCATGTGAGTAAAGTTTTACTAAAGGTAATACAGAAACGGCTACAAGCATACATTGACAGAGAACTTCCAGAGGTTCAAGCCAGATTCAGAAGAGGTTGTGGAACAAGGGATATCACTGCTGATGTCTGATGGATCTTGGCTGAAAGCAGAGAATATCGGAAAGATGTTTACCTTGGCCTTATTGACTATGCAAAGTCTTTTGATTGTGTGGATCATGACAAGCTATGGACAACATTGAGAAGTGTGAGTATTCCAGAACACTCATGAGGAATCTGTACCTAGACCAAGAAACAGGTGTTCGAACAGAACATGGGAGCACTGAATGGTTTAAAATTAAGAAAGGTGTGTGACAGG
>NW_006408710.1:5492990-5497897 GCF_000296735.1 Chrysochloris asiatica
TGCCTTTGAGTTATGGTGTTGGAGGAGAATATTGAAAGTGCCATGGACTGCCAAAAGAACCAACAGATCTGTGTTGGAAGAAGTGCAGCCAGAATGCTCCTTGGAGGCCGAGATGACCAAGTTTCATCTCTCCTATTTCGGACATATTGTCAGGAGGGACCAGTCACTGGAGAAGGAGAAAAAGAGAAAAACAGACCCCCAGTGAGATGGATTGGCAAAATGGCATCATCAACGGGCTCAAGCATGGCAACAATTGTGAGGTTGGCCCAGGACTGGGCAGTGTTTCGTTCTGTTGTGCATAGGGTCGCTATGAGTAGGTACCGACTCGATGACACCTAACAACAACAACCACCCTTTTCGAGAATTCTACACTGTCCCTTTTAAGCAACTAAGCAAGGAACACTGAGTTTTCATAAAGTGGGAGTGGAAACAGTCCCTCAGCCCAGCGGGGCATCCTGTCAGTGTTGGTCAGGAGTTCCTGGGACGGGAGCTTCTGGTCAGGGTCACCTCCTGGTGTACTATGTCCTCCCTCAAGACATATTTGCTCGTAGGGATTCAGATACCACTGCCAGAAGGTGGCGAACACTTGGTCCCAGGAACTCCAGCGCACGCTTTTGCCCAGGAGATACTTCACCATCATCTGGGCTAGGGTGGGCTCAGCATTAGGGGTGCAGAGCCCTGGAAAATGCAGAGGCCAGGCTTGGGGTTGGCGTACATCCACCAATCACACAGCTCAGTGAATGCCACACCATGTCCAACCAGCCACCGCTGCCAAGAGGAGTGGTCAAGGCCTTGGCCTTTCCTTCTTGATAGTGAGACCCTCCCTTCCTGCTTCGGACATGGCTCATTTTAAACCCGGGAAGATGGCAAAACTGACTAGCCCCCAATGTTAGAGTTCCAAGATTTTACAATCACAATGAACTCTTGTCAACAATCACTCACAACTGAATCATAAAATCTTATCAGCATCTTCCCCAGATCCATCAGGAAAAAAAACAAAACACACCCTATCCAGGTGCAGTAGGGTAAGCACTGGACCGAAAGTCGGTTTGAACCACAAGGTTGGCGTTTCAAACTCACTAACCACTCCTTAGACACCCTATCCAGGATCGCTCTGAGTCGGAACCGAATCGATAGCACTTAAAAACTACAACAACAACAAGACTGTCACTGGAAGAGACATATCAAGTAACTCTGCCCCACAGATGACTCAAAACTGGACAGCGTTTTATTCTGTTGGGCATTGGGGTACAGTGGGGGGCGTGGGGGTGGGGACTCAACAGCAGCTAACAACAATCCCGTGGGTAAACGATTCACAACTACATCTCATTCTTTTTTGTCCTTCTCCTTGTGTGGGAGAAAGATAAAACTTTCTGCTCCCATAAAGATTTATAGCTTCAGAAACCTATACAGGGTTGCTAAGAGTCAGAAGTGACTCCACGGCACATAACAACAACAACAACAACAACTCCCTTCTTCTGGTCACTGAATATTGTTTGATAGAGCCTTTTATTGTATTTTATTTCACTTTTTATTGTGATTTGGGTGCAAGTTTAAAGAGCCATTCCATTTCCATTCACCAATGCAAACACACTATGGTTTGCACCATTGATTCTCCCCCTCCCCCCCCAATGGAACAGTGCTCTTCCCACTTCCTGCCTGAGCTTCCCATTTCCCTTCATCCTTCTTTCCTGTCCCTTCCTGCCTGCTGAGCTTGATCTATGGGCAAATGCCTTCCTTCTGATCTTGGTTGAAGATTCTAAGGCATATATACCTTCTAAGATTTATTGAGCCCCTCACAGTTTATATGTATTGTTTGGCTGAAAGGTGAGGTACAGGGGTGAATTCATTTCCAGACTTGAAGGGTGACTAAGGGCCACACTTGGTGGTTCTACCCGTCTCTATAGGACAGAGCATTTTTAATAAGTAACTGAGTAGAAGAAAATTATTCTTAGGTACAATCACCCCCTAATGAAAACTGACTTCTCATATTCTCCAACTTGAAGGAAGACACCAGTTACCCCAGACAGATATTGAGTAACTACCAAGTTCACCTGGTGACCACGAACGAAACTACATCAGACAATACCAGTATCAGGACAGTTTGAAAACCTTGCCCCATCCCGGGAGACATCTTGATTCTCATCTCTGATACCAGAGTCATCTCAGTCAGAAAGAACAGACACATCTCAGGCGTACAGTGTTTGATGTCAACTTTTAGAACTGGTTGAATGACAGTTTACCACATACTGTGCATTTTCTCTAAAGCCTGCTTACTGCTTCTTTCATAGCTCATCTATTCATCACTCTATAGCTGTCAATCCCCAATAAAAAAAACATCGGGGTTTTACAAACAGTAGATCAATCATTATCAACGAAGAATGAAAGGGCTTTTTACGTGGACTCCCACATGGCATTTCATCCCTCTCTGGTCTTTTGAGGGATGCTGACATTATGGTAAGGAACCTGGTGGTACCATGTGTAAGCGTTTGGCTGCCAACCGAAAGGTTGGTGGTTTGAACCCACCAGCCTCACCACGGGAGAAAGATGTGGCAGTTTGCGTCTCTAAAGCTTGCAAACCTTATAGAGCAGTTCTATTTCTGTCCAACAGAGTCACTATGAGTCAGAATTGAGTAGACACCAATAGGTTCTATTTTGTTTGATGATGCGGTGGTGGTGGTGGTGTGCCATCAAGTCGGTTCTGACTCACAGCAACACTGAGTGGCTGGTGGATTTGAACCACCGACCTTGCTACAGAGTCCAGCTACAGAGTCACACCTGGGGCTCACCAGGATACTGGTTACCCTTTTATTCTGAAGGTGGTAGAGATATGAAATCAAGTCTTTGGTCTTCTTTTTACTCGTCTTTGAAGGTTTCGTGGAATTCTCTCTCTCCTTCCATTGCTCCACAGAGTCCAGAAGGCAGGGGACAACCAGAAAAGCCTTCAGCAGTTCCAATGGCAAAAAAAGAGTTTCAATTGTGTGACGTGATTGATGGTTGTACTATGCCAAGAAGAGGTATGGATGCGATCCATAGCTAGCTAGCTGTATCACCGTATTTGTGCGGCATCTTGTGCGTGTTTATTCTGGTTAATGTGGCATGGGGTTTATGTAGAATAGCTAAAACAGCTTCTGCTTTCTAACAAGCTGCAGCCACCTCGGTGCCCGTAAGGTAAACGGATCTGACAACAGTGTGTTTCGCGTGTTGTCAGATCTGTTTACCTCCTCCACGTTGGCTGTTTGCACAGAATACCTACTCCCTACACTGGAACGCACAAGGTTTCGTTTCTGTTCACTGGCTTTATTTTATTATTATTTTTCTGGAAAAAAGGTTTCATTTAAAAAAAAATGTTTGAGAGGGTTTTAGCTTTGTGGGTTTTCTCACTTTTTATTGAGAATGAAGTTTTCCAGAGCAGATTGTGAGTTTTACATTCAACAAATCAAATACTTCGTTTCATCTCAATGATTGCAATCCCCTCCCTACAACGTCACTCAGCCCACTTCCTCTCTGTGGGTCTAGATTCCGTTCCTCCTTCTTTCCCTCTGAATTTTGTTCTGGGGTAAATGCTGCCCTTCTGTTCTCGAATGGGGACCATTCTATGGTAAGCATGCCTTTCTCGTGTTGTTGTTCCCACCATATACCTACCTATGGCTTGGTTGAAAACTGACCTGCAGGGGTGAGTTCAGGTCCAGACCTGAAGGGGGACAAAAGGCTATAGTTTCAGGGTTCTACCAGTCTATTTCAGAGTCCTGGTGTGGCACTGTGGGCTAATGCATCAGATTGCAAAGTCCTTTGAACTGCAAGGTCGGTGGTTCAAGCTCACCAGCTGCTCCTTGGAAACCCTATACAGGGTCAGTATGGGTCAGAATCAACTTGATGGCACTTAACAACCTGTCTCTATCTGACCCGTGAGCTTGATCTTTTATATTATTTTGAGTTGTGTTTCATATTTTCTACCATTCTATGCAGGCTCTTCTAATGTAATCCCTTCAGAGCAATTGGTAGTGTAGCCGGGCACCTCTAGTTCTTCTGGAGACCGATGTTCACATGGTCCATTGGTCTAATTGTTTCCAAGTGTCTTCAGTTTCCATCACTCTTCGTTCCTCCAGACAGGGAGAGACAAATAGCTGCTCCTTAGCTGACCGTTTATGAGCTATGGAGATTCCAAGCACCAGGCACAAAGCAGGATGTAGAACTTTGGCTTTGTGGACTATGGTATGCCAGTTGACCTTGGTGCTCCCTGAGACCATGGGCTTGAGCCCCCAGGCCCAGGGATTCATTTCCTCAAGGTGTTTGGTAATGTCGAAGAGGCTTTCCTAATGTTGCCCTGTGTATGTTCCGCCACATCTATGGACGTGTTAGCAGCAATATATTCTCTGAAGTGACTATTTAAAAAACATTTACAAATGTACTGAGCCCCATCACAGGGATTCAGACTGAATTCTGTTCACTGGGTCAGGTGTGTAAATTTTCCTCCAACTCCTGCCCCCCATCTCTGAACAAGGCCCCCTGTGTTCCAGCTTATGAGCTGGACCCCTGACTGGCAAAAACCCACATATCTCAGGTTGCCTGGACTAGAAAGGGGTTTTAGAATTTTACAATTTGTTTGAAACCTCTCAGTCCAATGAAAAGTATACAAATATTGCCTAGCTATTACCAAGGTCTTGTGGAACGCTGATGGCACAGCGGCTAAGTGCTTGGTTACTAACCAAAAGGTCAGCAGTTTGAACCCACTAGCTGCTCTGCAGGAGAAAAATGTGGCCATCTGGACAGACTAAAAAAGCCTACGGGACAGTTCTACTCAGGCCTGTGGGGTTGCCATGGGCTTTTTGGTTTAGCCACGTCTTATCAAGTTATTTGTCTGGTAGCAAAGAGAGAGAAAGAAAGAAAGAAAGAAAGAAAGAAAG
>NW_006408710.1:5497997-5573175 GCF_000296735.1 Chrysochloris asiatica
AAGGAAGGAAGGAAGGAAGGAAGGAAGGAAGGAAGGAAGGAAGGAAAGAAGGAGAGAGAGAAAGAGAAAGAAAGAAAGAGTGTGAAAATACATACTTAACGACTGGTGAGTCCTCTTTTGTTCCCAGACTGACTTGTTAGTGGCCCTGTCTGATTTCTTCCACATTTTGACTCTAGATTCACTAGCATGCCTAAATCTCTGGATAGGATGGCAAAAGGCATATTCTAAGTACCATGAAGAGATTTCAGTTCTTGATCACAGCAAAATTGTATCTGTTGTTGTTGTTGTTGTTATGTGCCGCCAAGTCAGTTCCAACCCACAGCAACTGGTGAGTTTGAACAACTGACCTTTCAGTTCAAGCTGACCTTATGGTCTAGTGTTTACCCTACTGGTGTGGTGCTATAGGATATAGGACCAACACTGGGCTTTAACCCATAAGGTTGGCAGTTCAAACCCACCAGTTACTCCTCAGAAACCCAATACAGGATGACTGTAAGTCAGAACTGACTCAATGGCACTTAAACTCTGCAGGTACAACAACAAAATTTTATAAACTGGTCCAAGGAAACATCTTTTTATCATCTAATCTTCAATCAAAATCAAAGCATAGGAAACATCCAGCTCTTTAAAGCTAAGTTTTTTGTTTTTTAATTTAAGTTTTTATTGTGAATTGAGTGATAGTTTACATGGGAGAACATTGGTTTTACACTCATCATTTCATTACAATGATTACAGTCTCCTCTGTGCATCCTCGTTCATGTAGCTGAGTTTTAACTATACATTGGACTGCTAACATGAAAAAACATTATTAGCTACTACTTCAAGCACTCATTCTGTGCCAGCTCCTATTCCTAGCATCTTATTATCATCATCTCGTTCTGGTCCTACAAGGACCCTCTGCAGAAGGCTCTGTTGTGACCCAATTCTGCCAGGGAGGGGGGCGGGGGGGGACTGAAATACAGAGTGCTCATGTTTGCACCCAGAACTTGCACGCCCAAGCCTCCCTCCAGTGATGAGTGGCCTTGGGCAAGTTCCTAACATTCTGGAAACAAAAAGCTAGCACCCCATACTCCACCGTATTCTTAAAATTTTGTAAAGATGAGGTGAAAGAAAATAATGTATGACAATGGGGTTCTGGTACGGACTGTGGGTTAATGTGCTGGACGGCAAAGTCAGTTTGAACCTCAAGGTTGGTGGTTCATGCTTACCAGCCATTCCTCGGAAATCCTCTACAGGGTCACTGTAGGTCGGAACCCACTCAATGGCACTTAATAACAAGGACAACAATGTATCACAGTACTAGGCATAAGACCATTGCTGTCAAATTTATTTGGGCTCACAGCGCCCCCTGGTGTGACAGAGCAGAACTGCCCCATAGGGTTTCCTAGACTGTGGTCTTTATAGAAACAGGCTGCCCACAGCCTTCTCCCAGGGAGTGGCTGATGAGTTTGAACCACTGACTTTTGGGTTAGCAGCCAAGCACTTAATCACTGCGCCACCAAGGGATCCTTAGTGGGTATTTGTTCTTGTTGTTAAGTGCTGATTCATAGAGATCAGTTCTGGCACATAGAGATCCTGTATAGGATTTCTGAGGAGCAGCTGGTGGGTTTGAACCACTGATCCTGTAGTGAGTGGTCCAGTGCTGATCCTACAGCGCCACACCAGGACCCCAGCAGACATAGGGTGCTGGTGTGTTGTGGAGTCAGTTCCCAGTCATAGTGACCCTGCACAGGGTTTATGAGGCTGGAAATGTTTACAAGAGCACAAAGCCTCATCTTTCTCCCATGGATCAGTGGGTAGTTTTGAACTGCTGACCTTGGGAGAGGTACCCAGTAACTCCTAGGAGTCCTGGTGTGGTGCTGTAGGGTCAGCCCTGGACTGCACACCACAGTAGTTTAAACCCACCAGATGCTCCTCAGAAACCCTAAACAGAGTCGCTATGAGTTAGAACCGAGTTGACGGCACTTAACAATAATAATTACTAGACATCCTGGTGTGGCGCTATAGGGCAAGCACTGGACTGCTAATCACAAAGTTAGTGTTTCAAACCCACCAGCTGCTTCTCGGAAACCCTATACAGAGTCACTATGAGTCAGAACTAACTCAGTGGCACTTAACAACAACAACTATAACTATTAGGTTCCCCTCACCTTTAACTGGAATATAAGAAGACCAGAAATTGTTTGATTGTTAAACAACTGACCACTTTACAAATTGGCTAATGGTAAACCCTGGTGCCTAATCCTGGCAGAGTGGGAAGCTTAGCTAGCACTAAGAAAGTTAAGCATGTAATTCAAGATCAAAGCAAACTGGGGTACAGACAAGGGAATGTGTCTGTCTGGTTTTTTTTGTAGCTAACCTTTGGTCTCCTTCAGAATGGGCCACGAGTAACCTCTCACCTTCCTAAACAGAGCCTCAGCTTTCCAAAGCCACCTAGAAATGAAGCCCTTCACAGCACCACTGCCAAGTGTTGAGTTCTATTTTGTTCTCCTCCAGTATGAGACCATGGTTGGCTTGGGTCCTGGTGCTAACCAGAGGGAGAAGATGGTGCCATTGATGCTGGGGGTACAACCATCCGCATCACTCTGGTACGTGGCTGGGAACCATTGGCACACTCCGGAGAGTTTTTCCAGAAACAAATGCAATGAAGGGGTCTCTGTACAGAGGTATGGGCAGGTCTTGAGGGAACCAACAGGAGCTGGGTAAGGTGCCTGGAGACTAGGGGAGGGTTTCTAGTCCAATGTGAGTCTAAAGCTAAGAGGTGCAAGTGAGGGATGATGTGTTGAATGTAAAACTGATGATCTGCTCTGTAAACCTTCATTCAATAAAAAGTTGGGCGAAAAAAACAAAAGTGTCATAGATTTCAGCATTGCAGCCACCTGCAGATTACCACAGTAGGACAGATTGACCAACAAGTGATCTGGGCTTTAGGGTCTAATCTGAAACACCCACTGTTTCAGTTTAAGAGACTGTATGTAAAGCACCCGGGCTCCTGAAATCACACCTAGGCTGTCTGTCAACCAGAGCAAGCTGTCAAGGTGAGATCCGAATCGGACTTTCCATCTGTTATCTTGAATTCTCACAACCATACCCAGGGCAAAAGTGCTATGGTGTTCATTTCAGAGGTCAAAATGATGCTCAGCAAGACCAAGTAACTTGTCTGAAGTCAGAGATTGTCAATGGCTGACCTGGTCTTCAGAGCCCAGTCAGTCTGACTCTAGTGTTCTGACCTTTCTGCTTTGTTGCATTATTAGCTTCTAAGAAAATTCCAGAACATTAAGAGACAGATGGGGTCAAGCAATTCTAAGCAACATTTAGATGATGTTTATGCTGCTCCCTGTCTTCTACCCAAAGTGGTGGTGGTGATGTGCTGTAGAGCCGGTTCTGACCCATAGCGACCCTGTACAAAGCTGTAAATCTTTATGGGAGCAGAAAGCTTCACCTTTCTCCCATGGAGCGGCTGGTAGATTTGAACTGCTGACCTTGTGGTTAGCAGCCCACCTTGTAATCCACTATGCTCCCAGGGTTCCTTCTGCCTAAGGTTGTTGTTAAGTGTCGTCAAGTCAGTTCCAACTCATAGCGACCCTATATAGGGTTTCTGAGGAGTGGCTGGTGGGTTTGGACTCTGCAATTGTGAAGGCAGTAGAGGCCCAAACTGGAAGGCTCTCCAGGGGTATGGGAGGGGATGAGCATCCATGTCTGGTAGCCAAGTGTCTGTACACTGGTGTCCGTCCTTCAAAACAGTCCTGTAAGCTCACCTCCGCTTTGTCTTCACTCATTAGCATTCCCTTATGTCATTCAGAACACCAAAGAGGCAAGGTTCTCCCTTCTTTCCAAGGAAACAGAAAGCAAGCCAGCATAAGACTACTATCCCCCTGCCAGCAAGCTCAATTCCAACTCATAGCGACCCCATAGGATAGAATTGAACGGCCTCTAGGGCATCCGAGGGTTTCTGCAAATCTTAACAGAAGTAGACTATCTCATCTTCCTCTCATGGAGCAACTGGTGAGTTGAAGCCACCATCCTTTTGCTTAGCAACCCAATGCTTACACACTGAACCCTCAGAGCTCCTAATGCCTATCATACTGAAAACCAAAAACCAAACCAACTGCCATGGCCTCCATTCTCACTCACAGCAACCCTGTGGAGAGTTTGAGACTAAATCTTTACAGAGGTGAGAACATGGCTCCTTCTAGCTGCCCGCTGCCCATTCTCCTCTTCCATCACAACGGAGCGCGGTGGCTTTTGTGAAATTGCTGTCTCTACACATCACTTCCCATGAGAGAGCTTCCTCAACTCCATCCATAAGGGTTTCTCACATTGCCACTCTGTTCACGCAAAGGTTCCCTCCTATCCATTTCAATACTAACTTCCTAGTGACAGGGCATTTCAGCCCCATTCAGCATGGCTGACCGGTCCCTTCTTGACAGACTTGACTTCCAGACACACACCCCGAGCTTTCTTCCTGCCTCACAAGATGCTCTTTCTGCATTGTCTTTGCTGGTGTGTCTTCCTTCACTTGGTGTCTCAGTGGTGGATGCTCCAGGCTTCAGACCCAGCTCTGGTCTCTTCTGGGTCTGCACTCCCTGTCTGGGTGACCTACTCCTGGCCCACAGCCTTCAGAGTTGGAGGCTGGCTTCAGTGGGAATTAGGATGGCAATTGAAGTGGAGGGAAATGAACATACATTGCCAGAGAAGTCTGCATGTATTTCTTCAGCCCTCAGCTCCTGGTCTGCCTGCTTACCATTTCCACCTGCAGATGCTAATATTTCCAAAATTCCTAACTCTTCTTGACAACCCAGTCTATCTATACCTGTCTCTTCTCAAGTCATCTGTCCCTCAGGACATGTTACTCATGGCTAAAGCCCAGAAGTAATCCTTAATCCTTCTTTATCTTATCCTCCATGCCCAACCTATCTGCAAGCCATATAGATTCTTCCAGCAAAACATGAGTTGACAAACTTTTTCTACAGTGGTCTAGATACAAAGGTAACCAAGCAATATTGCTACTAGGGTTGCATACAAGCAGAGGTATATTCCAAATAAAACATCTTTAAACATGTCTCTGTTGTCTTTCAAGTGATATTTTTGTCTTAGTCTCAAAAAAACCTTCCCAAAAAAGGTCCAGTCAAAACTGGCTTCCAATTGTTATCAGGACTGTGAGGGTTGGAAATGTAAAGGTAGACGTTTTGTAGCAAGGAGGGGAGTGATTGACTTTGCAGTCCAGGAGCGGCGGTCCCAGGGACCATTACGGGAGAAGAGCGGAGAGCAGGACCCTCCCAGAGAAGCAGTGATCCCTGAGATGGAGGCAGAGATGATGATGTGGAGAGATGGAGCAGCTGGAGACTTTAGACACAGAGAGGGAGAGGGACTGTCTGCTGATGACAGGGGGCAGGCTTGTAGTGTATACCCTTTGGTTGGGTGATGATGCTTGGAGGGAACTGTAACCATGGTGATGATACAATATACGATAGGATGAATGTAAAACTAATCTTCTCCCATGTAAACTATCACATAATTCACAATAAAACATTTAAAAAAAAAACTGGCTTCCAAGGAATCTGCTGGGTCAGGTAAATTCAAGGCAGAGGGGCCAACTCAGAAGGTTATAGCGACTATCTTTTGAAATCCCAGAGAGGTGATCTTGGTAGATTTTCTAGAAGGAAACAGGACAATCAGAGGGGCTTCTTTAAGAAGAAGTTTTAAGGAAAAATAAAAACTGCATTGTTGAGAAAAAGAAAGAGCAGGAAAATTTCAATGAGACTTTTCCCCCCATCAAGACAATGCATATGTTCATTCTCCCAGGATAGCAAGGGCTATCCTACAAGGATGTCATTGGGTGACCTTGCTCTATCTACCTTTGTTGTTGTCGAGTCCGTTCCAACTCACACCTCCCCTACAGCCTTGATATTGTCCCTTCAGACTTCTATTTGTTTCTAAAACTCATAGAACATTTAAAAGGAACGCAATTTGAGTCTCTGAAGCCAAAGCTCTTGTTTGGATGTGGTGACAATTGAAGAAAACAGGATTCTCTGGGGAAGTGTGAGAGAGACAGGGAAAGACTGACTTCAGAAGCGTACAGCCCTAGCTGGAGGCTATGTCGAGAGACAATAGGTTCATATTTGGATATTTTTGTATTGCAAAGGTTTCCATGATTTTGTAGCAATACTTATTACTCATAGTAAATGCTTTGGTAGGCCTTACTGTCTCCATTAGGGATTGGCAAAGTGGCAGCATCAATGGGCTCAAGTGTGGCGACAATTCTTTGGTTGGCCCAGGACTGGGCAGTGTTTTGTTCTGTTTTGCACAAAGTCACTATGAGTCGGCACCGACTCAATGGCACCTAACAATAACAACAACTGTCTCCATTGGAGTCCTAGTGTGGTGCTGTAGGATAAGCATTGCTAACCACAAAGTTGGAAGCTCAAGCCCACCAGATGCTCCACAGAAATCCTATACAGGGTCGTGGCTTTGAGTTGAAACCAACTTGGTGGCACTTAATTACAACAAATGTCTCCATTGCATTACTGAATTCTGGCATCTCCACCAGACCCAAAGCTGTCGAGTCTATTCCAACTCATGTTGTCCTAGTAGGGTAGAGCAGAACTACCCCACAGGGCTTCCAAAGCTGGACTGAAGGACACTACATCCTTCTTCCACCTGTTGTTATGATTGGGTGCCATCAAGTCATTTTCAACTCACCATGAACCCACGTGACCGAGAACTGCCTGGTAGGGTTTCTTTCCAAGGCTTCAATCTTTATGGAAGCAGATTGCTCCATCTTTCTTCTGCAGAACAGCTGGTGGGTTTGAACCATGGACTTTCCTGTCAATGGCCGAGAGCTTAGCCACTAAACCACCAGGGAGGGCTCCTTGAGTAGAGACCATGAAAGTCAAATACTGTGCCTGTGAAAATGCTAACATAGCAAACAGTTACATATATATTTACCATAATAAAAAGAAAGAATTCTGCGCCTAAAGATGTAAGAAGACCCCCAAGGAAACGGGCTGCCACTGTGGCAGCAACAATGGGCTCAAATGTAGGTTCACTTGTGAGGACGGCGTAGGGTCAGGCAGTGTTTCGTTCTGTTGTACGTCGGGTCGTTATGAGTCAGAACCAACTGGATGACACCTAACAATGAAAAGATTGGAGGTAGAAGGGGAAAAGATCCACAGCAGAAGCTATCATACAATACACACATACACAAACACAGTCACACCTTAGCCAAAATGTAACCCCCTAAGATCGTGAGAAAAGAGACTAGTGTTTCTTATCGTATACCTTCTACCCCAGAGCACTGCCTGGTCCGGATGGTGGAACTGGACTCCCTCCCCACGTCCCTTGGTTTTGAAAGGACCAGACAGCAGGAGGCAGGAAAAGAGGCAGACGCTGCACCAAGGAAGCAGCGGGGAAATGAAAGGATGGAGAGTAAAGCATTGGATACATTTCCTCAGGCCTTCATACCCTGCCTGGTTCAGGATAAGAGCAACATTTCCCACCAACCTCAAAGGACACGCCATCTGCAGACAGAGGGCAAGAGTGGCCTCTGCAGGACAGACCATGAACTTGGCCTGTGTTATGGATTGAATTGTGTCCCCCCCACTCCCCCCAAAGGAGTCCCGGTGTGGTGCTGTGGGTTAATGCGCCAGACTGTGAAGCCGGTTGAACTGCAAGGTTGGCGGTACAAGCTCACCAGCTGCTCCTTGGAAACCCTATACAGGGTCGCTATGGGTTGGAATCGACTCGACGGCACTGAACAACAACAACAACAACAACCCCCCCCCAAACGAGCTCTGGTAGCGTAGTGGTTATGAATCAGGCTGCTAACCTCATGGTCAACAGTTCGAAACTACCAGTGGTTCTGTGGGAGAAAGATAAAGCTTTCTGTTCCCGTAAAGATTTACAGCCTCAGAAACCCTGTACAGGGTCGCTATGAGTCGGAACCGACTCCACGGTAGTTAACAACAACAACAACAACGACAAAGATTGTTGTTATGTTGTTAAATGCTGTCAGGTCGATTCCAACTCATAGCAGCCCTGTGTGGGGATTCTGAGGAGCCACTGGTGAATTTGAACTTCCGACCTTGTGGTTCACACTGACCTTGCAGTCCTGCGCTTACCCTACAGTGTTGTAAACTGTATAACGGCCCTTGGGAATGGGTTTTCTTTGCTATATTAGTGAGGCGGTGTTAGAATTGTTAAGTGCCATCGAGTTGGTTCCGGCTCATGTATAGGGCTTCCGAGGCTGTAAAGCCTTAAGCAAGCAGAAAGCCTCAACTTTCTTCCGTGGAACGGCTGGTGGATTCTAACTGCTCACCTTGCAGTTAGCAGCCCAACATGTAATCCACTGCATTACCAGGGCTCCTTCCCAAAGCACCTTGCTGTTGTTGTTGTTGTTAAGTGCCACTGAGTCAGTTCCAACATATAGGATTTCTGAGACATGGCTGCTGAGTTTGAATCACCGACCTTGCAGGTCAGTGCTGATCCTACAGGACCACACCAGTTAGTTAAGTGCTGTCGAGTTGGTTCCAACTCATAGTGACCCTGTATAGGGTTTCCAAGGAGCGGCTGGTGGGTTTGAACCACCAACCTTGTGATAAGCAGTCCAGAGCTGATCCAATAGTACCATTATTAGAGTAGGATGTGTCTTAAGTTAAACTCTTCAGAGATAGGAGGAAGGCAGATGGCAAGCCACACAAAGACCCCCTAAGGAATCAGGAGTAGTACTGGAAAGAAAGAAGGGCCTTCCCCCCCGAGAATGGACAAAGAGAGAGAGACTTCCCCCAGAGCCGTCACGCTAAATTCACACTTCGAACCCCCTAAACTGGGAGAGGATACATTTCTGGTTGTTAACATCACCCAATTGTGGTCTTGCTGTATAGTAGTAGTATATGAGAAAGCTGAGACAGCCAGGGGCCAGAGGCACAAGGTGGGGCAGGTTCTCCCCGATGTTGGGAAGATTTCCCCCAAACTCAAGAAGTCTCTAGGATGAGATGCAAAGCTACCTTTGAGTTAAAATGAGATGACGTTATCAATGTGACATGGGCAGCTCTCTGGAAAGCTGGAGCAGTGGGCTCAGTGGACAGGCAGGGAGACATTCAGAGCCCAGAAGAAGTCTGGGTAGGACATCACATGGACACACACAACTGCCACCGGTACCTCTCTTGGCTCTGCACCTGTGCTCCCTGGGAAATGGCTATGCCACCAAAGTGGAATCTCCCTTCTTCTTGATATCACGAGCTTGACATCAAAGTCCAAGATGCCTGAGTCTGACTGACCACGGCCTAGCTAGCCACAGGCTTGCACGATAGCTCTGATGGGCCCCAAGAGTGAACCTTTTCTTGCAGAAGCGGATTCCCACACACAGCAAAGACAGCCTGCAGATCCTGGGCAGCCGACCCAGGCCAGTGTCCCCTACAGAAATGGATCACAGACGCAGCAGGCTGCACACCTGCCACCAAGGAGCATTTTGAGTTTGTGGGAAGTTGTGTCACAAAGTAGAAAGAAGTTCCAAAATCTCCATCCAAGGACTGACTCTGCCATTCTTTATGCGGTGCTGTAGGTCAGTGGTTCAAACTCACCTTGCTCCTTGGAAACCCCTAAACAGGATCGCTGTGAGTCAGAACTGACTCCACAGCACTTTAACAGCAACAACAATGCACTTTTGGAACATAGTGGGTTGCACGTTGGTTTGCTAGCAGCAAGGTCAGCAGTTCAAATCCACAAGCTGCTCTAGAGAAGAAAGACGAGGCCTTCAGCTTCCATAAAGATTTGAAGCCTCAGAAAACATAGCCATAAATCGGAACTGACTCGATGACACACCAGCATCGCCACCACCATGCGCTGTGGGCAGTAAGCTTCGTGGGCTTTTGTCATGCACTGAAGAGGAATACGTGTGTCATTTGTGTCCACTTTGCAGAGCTGCCGTGTATATCTAATTAGATTATTTTGTGGACAGACTTTGAAAATTCTATTATTACTGAACAAATCTGTTTGTCTCTCTGATTTCCAAGTGATTCATCTTTAGAATGAGAAGGATATTCCCTACATTGTAGGGTTACCAAGGAAGGAAACTAGAATATAATAAATGATTTCTTAACAGATTAAAAATCTTTGATGCCTGGGATTTGCTTCAAAACACTGGTGGGAGAAAGTAGGAGAAAGAGAAAGCAGAGGATGATGTAATAAAGAGCTTATTATATCATTCTCTACAGTAGTGGGAAAGGAAATTTCCCAGAGTACACTTTAAAACAAACACAACAAAAAAAACAAGTCTTGGAAATTTTAGAAGGAACAGGCCACATTCCTTTCAGTTTGTTGTTGGAGGTTTCCATTGAGTTTTCTCAGACGCCAAAACGTTTCCTCCTGGTACACCACCCGTGTTCCATGAGGAACTACATCTTCAATGGTTAAATGATGGTTTTAAACAAAAGTAAAAGTCCAAAGAACGAATCAACACTAACAAAAGTAAGACCCAAACAAACACGTGTTGCTGGGTGTCAGAGAGTGAACGGACCTTTCCAGTGATGCCCTAGGGTTTTCTAGGCTATCAACTTTATGCAAGAAGATTGCCAGGTCTTTCTGCAGCAGAGCAGGGCTGGTTAGGCTGTAACTACAAAACTTTAGGTCAGCCGCTCAATGCTCAGCTGTTGCACCATCAGAGTGACACCAGACGACCCAATCCACTACCCCTGAGTCGATTCCAAGTTGTAACGACCCTAGAGGACAGGGTACAATTGCTCCTTTGGGTTTGGGGGGGCAGATGGCCTCATCTTTCTCCCACAGAACGGTTGATGTTGTGGTTAGCAGCCCACTGCAGAAGCCACTACGCCACCAGAGCTGCTTCAGAGCTCCGCTAGCATAACCCCCAAACGCCACCACTGTCCAGTGAGTTCTAATCATGGAGACCCAACAGGGACAGAGCAGAACTGCCCCATGGGGACTCGAAGGCTGTAGCCTTTACGGAAGCCAACTGCACATCTCTCTCCGGTAGAGAAACCGGTCGGTCCAAACCATTGATCTTTTGGTTAGCAGCCCAATGCTTACCCACTTGTTGTTGTTAAGTGCTTTCAAGTAGGTTCTGACCCATAGTGACCCTGTATAGGGTTTCCAAGGAGTGGCTGGTGAGGTTGAACCACCAACCTTGTGATTCAGATGGACCTTGCAGTCCAGCGCATTTACCCACAGCACCACACCAGGACTTCCTGTTGTTGTTGTTGTTGTTAGGTGTCATCGAGTCGGTACCGACCCATAATGACCTTATGCACAGCAGAACGAAACACTGCCCGGTCCTAGGACAACCTCACAATTGTTGCCACGCTTGAGTCCATCGATGCTGCCACTTGGCCAATCCATCTCGCTGGGGTTCTTCCTCTTTTTCTCTGACCCTCCACCTATCAAACATGATCTCCTTCTCCAGTGACTGGTTCCTCTTGACATGTCGGAAGTATGAGAGACGAAGCCTGGCCATCCTGGCCTCCAAGGAGCACTCTGGCTGCACTTCTTCCCAGGACTCCTAAAAGCATGTGGATCCCTTCAATGGTCAGCCTGTGCTTATGATTCAATCAGGTTCAGAGCAACCATAAATTAACTTTTTCTCCAATATACAAAAATCCACCTGGCGTAGTCCATTTCCAAAACTGCATTCAGCTCAGACCTTAGTCATGAACACGCCCCATGTCAGGCTGCCTCCCAAAAAGCAAGAGAGGTAGGGAGTAGTGTGCACAGAGTTCGAGTCCTACAACAGCCTGCAGTTTAGCAGCAAAGGGTCGTCACTGTGAGTCCCCAAAATGGGATTGCAGAAGAGGCTTCCTGCAGACCCACCACTTGGGAGCCTTTGTTGTTTGTGGGAAGTTGTGTGTCAGAGTAGGAAGGTAGTTCCAAAAGCTCGGGTTAATTAGGATAATTAACTCCTCTGGACTCTTGATGGTGCAGGGGGGCTAAGCATTGGGCTGCTAAATACAATGTTGGTAGTTCAAATCCACCAGACCCTCCTGGGAAAAAATGAGACTGTCCGTTCCCATGAAGCGTTACAGTCTCAGAAACGCTATAGAGTTGTTATGTGTTGGCATTGACTCCTTGGCGGTGGAAATTTTGGAGAGCAGTCCTAGTGGCGTAATGGGTTAAGCGTTGGGCTGCTAACCCAAGGAATGTTGGTTCAACCCCCCGAGTCATCCATTGGAGAAAGATGAAGCAGACACCTTTATTAGAGCTTTAACGTCTCAGAAGCCTTATAGGGCAGGTCTACTCTGTTTTATAGGGTCACTATATAAAGAGGGACCAGTCGCTGGAGGAGGATATCATGCTTGGTAAGGTGGCGGGTCAGAGAAAAAGAGGAAGACCCCCAACGAGATGCATTGGCCAAGTGGCAGCATTGATGGACTCAAGCGTGGCTGCAATAGTGGGGTTGGCCCAGGATCGGGCAGCGTTTCGTTCTGCTGTGCATAAGGTCACTATGAGTCAGTACCGCCTCGATAGCAAATAACAACAACAACAATGTAATAATCCACTCAGCGGGTTTGGATGCTTGCCCTGGTCCCCAATTCAGGGAAGGCTCCACTTTTTTCAGGAACTTCAGACCACGGTAAGGCTTTGGCTGGCCAGTGTGCAGTCATTCTAAGTGACCTAACTACTTAACAAATGTCATGAAGATTACCAAAGCTTGGCTGTTCCCAAGCGGGCGCTCAGCCCAAAGCAAACATGGCACCCAGCGGGGCGGAAGTGGGCCTGCCCCCAACCAAGATGGCGGCGGGGCGGGGCGTGGAGGCCGGCGGGCGGAAGTGGCTGTCCCAGCGGCTGACGGCTTCACCATGGCGGCCACTGCCGCCTCCTCGGCTTTCAAGCGGCTGGACCTGCGCGACCCCGCGGCGCTCTTCGAGACGCACGGAGCGGAGGAGATCCGCGGCCTGGAGCGCCAGGTTCGGGCCGAGATCGAGCACAAGAAGGAGGAGCTGCGGCAGATGGTGGGCGAGAGGTACCGCGACCTGATCGAGGCGGCCGACACCATCGGCCAGATGCGCCACTCCGCCGAGGGGCTGGTGGGCGCCGTGCGGGCCACCGACCAGTACTGCGCCCGCCTCCGCCAGGCCGAGCCGGCCGGGACCCGGCCGCCGCAGGCCCCGGAGGTCAGTCCCGCCCCACCTGTGCCCTCCCCTGCCCGCGGGAGGAGCCCCGGCCGCCTTTCCCGGGGTCAGCCCGCACTTCCTTTGGGGGCTTCCCCCGATTTCCTAGTGTCCCAACTCGGGAAAGCGCCAGGGGGGCTCTCTTCCCAGTCACTGCCACCCCACTGCCGCCACGTCAACTCGGAGCACTCCTGTAGCTCAGGGGAGAACTGCCCCATGGGGCTTTGCAAGGCTGTAGTCTTTACAGAAACCTACTGCCAGAGCGGGTGGTGGGCTCGAACCGCTGACCTTCCGGTTAGTCAGAGCTTAACTCATAGCCACTATGTATAGGGTTTCCGAGCAGCAGCTAATGGGTTTGAACTGCCGACCTTGTGGTTCACAGTCCAGTGCTGATCCTACAGCACCACGTGGAGTTCTAAATATACTGGATATGGGATGACAGGGAAATATGCAAGGGCCTGTGTTCAACAGCAGCAGAAGAGACTGGAGTAGGCCTCGGGAATGGTGAAGATGGGGTCCTGGCTTAGCGAGTGTGTTTGAGGATAGACTGAGAGGAGAAGGAGCCTGAGGACTGAACCAAGGAAGATGTGGTGGTTGTGGCGGCAGCGGTGGTGGCAGTTGGGGTGGAGGTGTGAGAGTGATGAAGAGAAGCAGCCATCAAAGAAGTCCAAGCCGGAGAACATTAGGAAGGCGGAACAGGAGAGCAGGAAGGAGAAAGCCCTGTGGGGGTTACTGGTCAGCAGCGCCCCATGTTCTCAATATATCCAGAGGATCGCTGGTCACCAGCCTGTGGGATGACCATACTAAGGGTAGGAAGCCCAGTGGATTTTACAGCATCTCCACCTGTAGGAATTGAACGACATCCAATTTCTCTTCCCCACTGGGTGATACTGAATCAGACTTACTGAAAGCTTGGTACCCCAAAATGCCCCACATTTCTCGTCCACTGAGGATGCTGACACGCTTTGTTTGGCCTCCTCACTTGGTTCTGTGCCCTTCCATGCAGCCATCCCGAGAGAAATTCTACAGCATGGCCGCCCAGATCAAGCTGCTCCTGGAAACCCCTGAGAAGATGTGGAGTGCGCTGGAGGCCTCCCACTACCTCCACGCCACCCAGCTCTACCTGCTCTGCTGCCACCTTCACAGACTGCTCCACCTGGACACGTCCACTTCTCCTCACAGCCCTGTCCTCTCCCGATTCCCTATACTCATCCGGCAGGTGACTGCAGCCAGCCACTTCCGGTAAGTTGCATCTGGCTGAGAGACTTCGCGTTCCTGTCACCGTGTTCCACTATGAGTTTGGGTGGGAGTGTCTTCTAACCTGGTGGGCTCCCAAGGTGGGAAAAGCTTGCTGCTGACCAGTGCCACGCCTTCTCCAGGTCCACCATCCTGCATGAAAGCAAGACGTTGCTTCAGAGCCAGGCTGTGTCAGACCAGGCTGTGGCCGAGGCGCTGTGCTCCATAATGCTCCTGGAGGAAAGCTCCCCTCGCCAGGCCCTCACAGACTTCCTGCTGGCCAGAAAGGCCGCCATCCAAAAGCTTCTCCAGCAGCCACAGCAGGGTGCGTGTGCCCTCTCCCCCGGGGCCAGGGAAGGGGAAGCGTCCAGGGCGCCTTCATTCTGTCTGTCACGTCACCACAGGCCACGGCTTAAAGGAGGTGACTTCTGCTCGTAGGTGTCAGCACCAAGACCCAGGTCTGCATGTTAGTGGAGCTGCTGACTGCCACGCTGAGCCAGGCTCACACCCTTTTCTACACTTTGCCTGAAGGGCAGCTGCCAGACCCGTCCCTGCCATGTGGCCTGCTCTTCTCCACTCTGGAGACTGTCACAGGGCAGCACCCTGCCGGTGAGCTCCTAGCCAAGCGTTGGTTTTCCTGGTTCAGTCACGACTGCCTCATGCCACTGGACACACACAGTCTGGGGGTGGGGTGGGGGTGGGGTAGGGTGCCTTTTCTGACTCTGACCCCACGTGAGTGTCCTCGGGTGCTATCTTGATGGAAACAGGTTGCCAGAGCGTTTTGGTTACCAGCTGAGCATTTAACTCCAGGTACTGAGCTCATGACTATGCAGATGTTTAACGTTAGTACTGATCATTGCTATGAAGGCCAAGAATGAGTAGGCGGGGAGAAGTAAGTAAACGGGGCCCTCGCCAGGGAGGTGATAACTTCAGCTGACCCCCGAAGGTTGAGCGGGCGTTAATCGGCCAAGGGCCCAAGTCAGAGGCTGTCAGTCATGGGAGCTGGGTTGCGGGAGGGAAGGGTAGCCGAGGACATGGAGAAGACATGGCCAGCTGAGTAGAGGCCCCAGGAGTGGACTATGGAGGTAGGACCCCATCCTGAACTGGGGAGCCCTATAGGCTTAGTGCAGTCCCTCGGGTAAATGAGGGAGCTTCCAACAACCTTGTGGGGAAATCCCATGGTCTTTTCATGCCGTTTCTCAAAGCCCTCTGGAGTGTGCCCATCTAACCCTAACCCCATATATTATATGGGAGCACTGATCCTAGTTGGAATCACATAAACTGAACTGACTTTTTCTGGGACAGGGGGTCCTGGTGGGGCTCCCACAGGAGAACCATCACCATTATGCAGGTGAGTTCACTGGGACTTCTCCCTAGGAAAAGGCCTCGGGGTTCTACAGGAAGGGATGAAGCTCTGCAGCTGGTTCAAACACTTGCCAGCGTCCGTTGTCGAGTTCCAGCCAGTGCTTCGAACCCTGGCACATCCCATCAGCCAGGAATACCTGAAGGACACGCTGCAGAAATGGATCCACATGTAAGTGGCCAGCACTAGCCCTGCAGGGCGAGCGAGGGGAGGAAGGATGATAGTCCATGTGCTCCCCGACTCTGCCCACCAGCCATTCAACTGCAGCTCTGAAGTTTTCATTGAGTGCATGGTTTTGTAAAGCCATCCCACAGGGCTCTTGAGTTCCTTGTGGGTGTTCCAGGGAAGCAGGGTCAGCCTGGTGAGAGGGCTACAGACCCCACACTCCATCCAAACCCAAGGAGCTCTGTAGTGGGGTGTTCTGGCTATCGGCACCCAGGTATGGGGTTGTCAAGTTAGGCCCTGTTGTTTTCCTTAATGGAAGTGTGACATCCCCAAATCTAAGGGAGCCTGGGGTACCTGGTCTTGTTGCAGTTGTAGTGAAGACATTAGAAACGGGCTCACCGGTCTGCTGATGTTCGTGAAGAACATGAAAGGCCTTGCGGGAGCCCGGGATGCCATCTGGGAGCTGCTCACCAGCGAGTCCACCAATCACAGCTGGGACGTGATCTGCCAGCGGCTTCTGGAGAGGCGGCTGCTGCTATGGGAGGACCTGATGCAACGGCTCTTCCTGGACCGACTGCAAGTGAGCAGGGCCCTTCTTAGTGCAGGCTGCCTTGCTACCTTACCCCAGGGGGATCCTCTGGGTAAAGGAGCCATTGAAATGACTAGAAATCTGGCTCTAGGCTGAAGAAAGAGCAGGACTCCATCCATTGGCAGGCATGTGCCCACATCCGACAGTAACGGCGTCTTTGTTCTCTGCCAGTACCCATGCCCGCTTTCCAAGCACAAAGAACACTCTGCATGCTCGGAAACACTGCTGCTGTAATTCTTATCTTAGTTTCCGTTAGGGAATTGTGATCAGAACTCTCTCATTCTCTTCCAGACTCTGATGCAGGAAGGCTTTGGGGCTATCTCCAGTAGCTCCCAGGAGCTCCTGATACCAGCCTTGCAGGAGCTCGCCTCCAATGCCCACAACTCCACTGCAAGCAAGCACGTCCAGTTTGAGCACAACATGTCTCTGTTTCTCTGGACAGAGAGTCCGAATGACCTGCCCCCTGATGCCGCCTGGGTCAACGTGGCCAACCGAACTCAGTTTTCCAGCAGTGGGCTTGCTATGAAAGCTCACGCCATTAGCCCCTGTGTACAGAGCTTCTGTTCTGCCTTCGACGCCAAACTCAAGGTTCAGCTGGACGACCTCCAGGCTTACCTCCCCGCTGAGGACCCGTCACGGCTGTCCAAGGACATGTCCCCCCAGAGCTCTGCCTTTGACCGGTATGCAGATGCTGCGACTGTGCAGGAGATGCTCCGGACACACGCCGTAGCCTGCGTCGAGCACGTCATGGACTGCATCCGCGCCCAACTGCAGAGCACCCAGGAAGCCATGCGCGGGCAGGGGGAGGTCCTCTTCATGGCCCGGCTCTGCCAGTCCCTGGGCGAACTGTGTCCCTACCTGAAGCAGTGCATCCTGGGGAGATCGGGGAGTTTGGAGAAACCAGCCCGGGAGTCGAGAGCCCTGAAGAAACACGGGAAGGGTAAAGGTCAGGACCTCAGGCCACTGCAGAACAAGTGGCAGGAAGTGCAGAGCCGCCTGCTCCAGCAGAGCGTGATGGCATACCGCGTGTGGAGCTCGGCGGTTGTGGAAGTGAGTGGCTGATACAGCAGGCGACACACAACCCTCCCTGTCGTCCCCACCGTAGCCAGAGCAGGGCCGGCTCCCCACATTGTGCCTCCTCCCCATTCTTGCCCTGCTCACCTGGGGTCCCCTCACTTCATCTTGAGCTCATCATGTGGCGACTTAAGCTACATCCTTTAGTGGAAAGACAATGCCAGTTCCTATTCCCACTGGTTACTTCCACTCTTAGACCGCAGAAAATGAGTATCTTTGTATCGGCCTACACTCCACAGTCTGTATTTTGATGACGTGGAGATTCTCTTTATGTGACAAATGTCTCTGAGTGTCCTCTTCCCTAGGTCAACCTTGTAGGTTCTGGTAGTCTCTTACAAGATGGGAGCAAGGATGCCCTTCACGAATCCCTGGTCCCAGTAATTGGGCAAAAGCAGATATTTGCCTCTCACCACCCCACCCATGCCTATGTCCACTCTAAACATCCTCAACAGAGGCCCTCCGTTGGCTGTCACTGCCTGCCTTTGATACCCAGGTTCTGGTCTGTGGATTCACCCAATCATTACTGCTTGATGAGGCCGGCTTGATCCTGGCCACGGCCACCAGCTGGGATGAGCGAGAGGTCCAGGAGGAGACCGAGTCAGGCAGCAGTGTCACATCCAAGATCCGACTGCCCGCTCAGGTAACAGGGTCCCTGGGCCAGAGACTACAGGCTGGAAAAGAAGGGTGTCCTGTGGGGAGGGAGAAGGCTTGAGACAGCATATCCCAGCGAGCACTGAGGAATGGCAGGTCGACTTGGTCACTTTCTACTTCGGTGCAGGGTGGATGGCCAGCGGCCAAATCCATAGCAAAGCGTTGTCGAGAGGGCATCCGTGAGGGGCTCAGTTACAGAAGTGTTGTTGAGTGCCTGTGATTGGTTCCCACTCATAGCGACCCTGTATAGGGTTTCCAAGGAGCGACTGGTGCATCTGAACCGCCAACCTTGTGGTTCTGCTGACCTTGCAGTCCTGCGCTTATCCTATAGTGAGTGCCACACCAGGAGTCCATTATAGAACTACCTGCCCTGACACAGGAACCCTGGTGGGTCGCTCACTGAGACCTCCAGTCCACCAAAGGCACCTCCGGGGAAAGACATAGCAGTCGGCTTCTGTAAAGATGACAGTCTGCAGCACCCTGTTCTGTCCTGTTCAATAGGGTTGCTGGGAGTCGGAACGGAAGTTTGGTTTTAGTTAGCCTGAAATAAACACAGGGGAGAGCCTAGCTTACGGAGTTGGTCCCTCTCAGGCTAAGGAGGGAAAGACAGCCGACTTCGCTTCACAGAGGAATGTTTGTCTGAACTGGTTTACCTGTCTGGACATCTGCTCTGAGGCGTCAGATGCCAGGGTAGAAGCCTTACGAGGTTCAGTGGATCCACTTTGAACACATCTGGTGTGACTGGGGCCAATTGGCAACCTGACTTTGCTTTGTTCTTTCAGCCGTCCTGGTATGTGCAGTCCTTCTTGTTTAGCTTATGCCAGGAGATCAATCGGGTCGGAGGCCATACCCTCCCAAAGGTGACGTTGCAGGAGATGCTGAAAAGCTGTCTGGCTCAAATAGTAGCTGCCTATGAGAAACTTTCCGAAGAAAAGCAGACTAAGGTAGGTCTTAGGGTTTTTCCCTGAAAACATTAAAAACCTCAGAGTCTAGGGCTGGGCAGCTCCATCAGGGACCGGGATGGTTAAGGTCACCCAGTGACTGCCTGTTCTGTGAGTGATTACACCCACTCTCAGCAGGTAGCAAAGGGTGCACGCTTTCAGCACGTGGGGCACGGGCAGATGGAGGGAGAGCTTGCTGCCTCAGGGTCAGGCATGACCTCAGAGACTGGGGTGGTTGAGGACGTGGGATGGGTTGCATAGAGGTCCCTGTGTTGGGGAGGTAGGCATCTCCCAGCTTTCCCTTCCCACTGGCTCTGCTGTGACCAGATATCCCCACCTCCATGACATTTGTTCACCTCTTGAGTAAACTATCCAGCTCTTGATTTCTAGAAGTATCCAGGTTGGTGTTCTGTGCCCTGTGCACCAGAGTAGCTCTCTTCCTGCTAATAGGTTTTTCTCAGTCCAGTCCAGTTCGCCCTCCTCAGCTCCTGCATGGCCTTTTTGATGGGCTCGGTCCATCTCTTCCTTGCTGTTAGGTTGTGAGTTTCTTAAAGACCACATATACAGCATAAGCTGTTCAATTTCTATTGTGGCCATTATTGTTAAATGCCATCAAGTTGGTTCCAACTCCCGGTGATTCTGTGTAGGGTTTCCCAAGGAGCCAAACTTGGTTGAGTACTAGGCCTGCGGCACCATCCAGGACTCGGCTGTGGCTCTACGTGTGTGGGGAACAGCTGCTCTGACCCTCTGACCGCTTAGAGCAGAAGCTGTCTCGACATCCCCCCTAACCAGTCCTCTCTCTTGGGGCTGGGCTGGGAATCCGTTTGCAGAAAGAAGGCGCGTTTCCTATAACCCAGAACCAGGCGCTCCAGCTCTTGTTTGACCTTCGCTACCTCAGTGTCGTTCTGACCTCCAAGAGTGAGGAGGGCAAAAGTGGCCGCAGCCGACATGACTCCAGGTAGGGTCCCTCCCTCTGCCTGCCTCCAGAACCTTTCTCATTGCACGTGAATCCTGTTTGTCCCAACTAGGGGCCGCAAGCCTCAGTCACAGCCCTTACAAAATAGCAAACTTAAAAATTAGCTTGTTTTATTTGATCAAACGTTTAATTAGCTCACCCCTAATGTGATGGCTGGACTTTGGGGTGTAGCTGTAAAATCAGCACTGGATTGCAAACCACAAGGTCGGAAGTTCAAACCCACCAGCTGCTGCTTGGAAAGCCTACACAGGGTTGCTGTGAGTCAGAATAACTCAACACCAGTTAACAGGATGACTGGAACTACGGTTGCCTTGGCAGGGTGCACATATCTCCCTGTTTTAAACCCTAAAAGCTGTTACCAGCATCTTAAACACCTGCTGGAGAAATCCCAGGTCAGGTGGAGGAGGTGGAGACTCTTTATCTCTTCTCAGTCAGTCTAGCAACTATTGGCTAGCATTTGGGCCCTCAGTCCCCTTCCTCAAAGCAGAACATGGGAAAGGAGTAGTCTTTACGTAGCCGGAAGGTGTCTGCCTCACAAGTGTCTGCCTTTGACAGGGTGCAACTTAACAAACTCTGCTCCCTAGCTCCATTGGAAAAGTATGTGTTCTTTCTCTGGGTGGTTCCGGCTCTCACAGGTTTCACTGTCCGGCTGAGTGAGCCCTGGGCAGCATCACTTAAAGCACAAGTGGTACCAAGCTGGGTTTAATTCTGACAAAAGTGTGGAAACTAAGCCACTCGTCTTTTCAGAACCGAGAAGGTGGTCGACTACTTGGAGGCATTTGTGGATCCCTTTGACCTGGATGTCTTCACACCACACCTCAACAGCAATCTCAACCGCCTGGTCCAGCGAACGTCTGTAAGTGACATCAGGGTGAGCCTGTTGCAGTGCTGGCCGGCGAGGCCCCAACAGCTGACTTCTAAGGGCTGAAGGCGGGATTTGATCAAAGCTCCCACGTTCAGGCACCCATATCTGGCCCCGAAGGCTGTAGGGTAGGTTAGGGTTACCCAGGCCTCAGAACACTGTCAAACAGCTGCCCCTGAGGTTCTATCCGTGACAGCGAGAAACTCATTTTGGAGTATTCGCATTCTCCAAAGAACATTCTCCCAAACACTGGATAGAACCAAAACCGTGACTGTTTAGTAACAGATGTTACTTTGCCTCTCACCAGAGTGAAGGCAGCATTTTTTTGTGCTCCTTTTCTCATCTGCCAGGTTCTGTTTGGACTGATTACTGGTACAGAGAACCATTTCACTCCAAGGAGCAGTACATTCAACTCCCAAGAACCCCACAATATCCTGCCCTTGGCTGCCAGTCCCATCAGGTAATGGTCTAAGAGGCTTTGGCTGGGCCCCAACACTTCCTGTTCACACCGCTGAAATGCCTCCATCTTGTCTTGGAGGTTTGGACTACTTCCGCTGAGCATGACGAGCACGCGCAAGGCCAGGTTAACCAGCAGAACCACTGCACCCAAAGCCCTGGTGAGTGCAAAGAACAGAGGTTCCTGCCCATCCAAGCCGCCCTGCCCCTTTAAATAAGCGATAAAAGAACTGAGGGACAAAATGCACTAATGCTGCTTTTAATGGTGGCGCGAAAGAGAATTACAAGGTCTTCCTAGGTGGAGCTATGAGAAGTTTCAGGGGTGCTCACTGGCACTACCAAGGTAGCCTCAGGCTGCCACGAGACTGCACAGGCCCTTAGACACGGGCAAAGGGGACCTCTTCCTCTGAGAGGGGAAGTGAGTAACTGGCCAATCTAGTGCTGAGCCAGCGTATTGGGGAGGGAGGCAGTTTTATATGGGGCCAAAGAAATGGTCAAGCCCCACCCATCACTTTCCGTTGGGTGGGAAATAAAGGCAGTTTGCTCTCGTCTTCAGTTGCACGTGGTGGTGGTAACACACATTTTGTTTCGGTAGGATGGCACCCTTTAAGCCTGCAGGAGCCCTCTGGTATTTCTGGATTGTGTGTGTACCCGTGTTTGAAACCTCAAACGCTTGCTCTTTACAGCACTTGGTGGTTGTTGGCTTTACTGTTTATAAGCAAAAGTATCAGCAATATAACCTTTCCCAGTTCCCTGCCACCAATCTTATTAAGATCCAAAATTGTCACCCACCATCTGGGTTTAAAATTTGAGAGATGGAAGAAGAAAGAGTTCTTGCAGACAGGCCCCTCCACCTGTGTGAGGTCTGTACTGTTCCTTGTTCCCTAACGCCTAAGTAACTGGCCTCCACGTTCTCTCACATCATGGACTTTTCCTAAGACAGTCCTCATTGTCCAGTGTCGTCCTCCTCCCTCCGTGGTATTCAAATCCTGCCAAGCAGCCCAAGTCCGACTCGAGCGACCCGCGGTGTGTGTGCTGTGTGGGCTTGCACGTAGCGCAGACTAGAGGGTGTGAGCCAGCACGAGGCTCCGGTGGTTCTCTAAGGCACTTTCCTCTGTTTCCAACGGCAGGCCGCACTTCCGGCTCTCACTAGGGCAGAAGACCCAATGCATCCTGGTGCTGTGTTCAGACAACTGGTCAGTGAGGAGGAAGACACGTCCTCGTCATCATTATTCAAACTCGGATGGCTCGCCAGTATGACCAAGTAGCTTGGAAACAGCTCCCTCTCCTCAATAAACACTACTGTTTCTTCTATGGGTGCTCTCTGCTCATTTCTTAACCAAGCCACACCAGCCTTTCTGATTTCCAGGGTGGAATGAGACCCCTTAGGGACGGTGCCAGGTGACTCCTTTCCCAGTGGCTTCAGTGTCTTCATTCCTAATGCAATGGGCCCAACTACCCACGAGACCCCAGGAGCTCCCCAAGTAACAAGTCTGACAGCGCACAGTTCTCCAGTCTGAAGTGCAGCCTCCGGAGGCGGCAGGATCCTCGAGCTATCTAGGGACACAGGAGTCGGGCACGAAGACCTGCACAGAGGGAAGGTGCGTCCCTTCCGTGGTCTCAACTGGATCTGCGTGCTCTCCTGCTGGAAAGGAGAAAAGACTTGGAACAGGACAATTACACACTAGGAGGTAGAACAGCAGTTCATTTCAGTGCCAGACAGAACCAAGCTTACCGGAGTGGGGAGAAACGTACGTTGTCTTCATGGAAACTAGATACTCTTTACTAGTTTATTGAATAAAAAACATGGAAGGTCCCGCATTTTAAAAGGCTGTTTTACACAAAGAGCTTCTAATGGCTAGATCTGGGAGTGAGCCGGAATGGGACACACTATGGGTTCAACACGCAGATAGCATTTCTTCAGACCCTTACCTTGACGTGGAATTCATACCCACCCTCAAAGAATCCTATAAAAAATTGCTTCAAAGCCCCTTTGAAATTGCAATAGTGCAGCAAAACCACAAGTAAACAACAGCCTGTTGACCTGCTCTTTCAAATATAGACTGAAAAGCCAACAGGCATTCCTATTTTTTTTTTTTTTTTTTTTTTTGTGCAATTCTTGGAAACTGATGGGAAGCTGAAACACGTGCTCCGCCCAGTGCTGTCCCTTCACAGAAGGCAGGAGGCTGCCGGGGCCTCAGGTCGGGGGCCGGCCGCGGTGCTGGAGGCTGTGGAAGTGGGCCTCCCGCAGCGTCTGGTTGATGTGGAAGTAAAGGCCCTGGCAGAGGGCAGACTGCTCGGGGGCAGGCTGGGGGGTGTGCGGACTGGAGCCGGCCATGATCGGGTTCAAGCTGCTCTCGGTTCCACTTGCTCGGTCGGGGCTGTTGATGCTGCTACCTCCGCTGCTGCTACCTCCGCTCTCACTGCTGGAAGACTGGAAGGAGAGAGGGAAACGGGTCACTGCAGGGCCCTCGGCTTCCTGGATGGTAGATGGGCAACCACAGCACAACACTGTGTCCTAGACAGGCTGTGGGATCGCTGCAGGAAAACATGCAGAGTAGGCGTTACACCTTCACCTGTGAGTTCTACCTTAGCCTCACAGCACTCCAACCCCCAGGAAGCTACCCCCTAGGCTGCACTCAGACACAGAGAGAGGCCTTCTGACTCCAAACCCCTGCAACAACATGTCTCTCTGAGGCGAACACTCATTCCTCCTCCAAAGGACAGAATCCATCTCACTGCAGGGTGCAGAAAAGGTGTGCCCACAACAGCAGCACAGGTTTCTAGGCGCGAGTTACCAAAGAGCCTGCCTGTGACCATTTTGGGATTATCACCTCTTCAGGGACACAAAATGGCATTCCATCAGCAGAATACATGACCCTTGAGATTTTTCATACATGTTTGATAGCGTCACCTTCGGAGCCTCTGAAAGCTCATGTGTGTACCTACGTGTCTGGTTTTGGCTCTTTTTTGTGTCTTGATGATCTTGAGGTGGACTCAGTGATCCCTGATCCTCCCAGGGCAGTGATGGGGAGGACTCATTCAGTAGTGATCCCTTTACAATGTTACCAGTACCTTCCTAAGAAACACCGCCCCCAGGAACTTGCCTAGCTAGACCCATCTCTACTGACATCTCAAATAGTCCTCAGCCATGTGATTACAGATAGTAGTGTATTACCCGAGGCGGCACTGGAAGGCAAACTGTACAACACACAAACTGTAAGGCCCGTGGTTCAAATCCACCCGATGCTCCTCAGAAACCCACTCATCATCACTTAACAACAACACAACCTGCTTGAGGCCTGGCTATGTTGTTTTTAAATTCTAAAAATAAGTATATAAAGGAAACACGTACAAATTGCTACAATTTGATGAACTTGACCTATACTTATGGATGTAGTAGCTCAAAATACCAACTGAGAGGGAAGGAGTCTTCATATCAAGTATCAATGCTATCCTCTCTGTATACAGAGTAGATCTGTTGTTGTTAAGTGCCATCGAGTTGATTCCGACCCATAGCGACTCTGTCCAGGGTTTCCGAAGAGCAGCTGGTGAGCTTGAACCTCCGACCTTGCAGTTCAAACGGCTTTGTAGTCTGGTACGTTAACCCACAGCACCACACCAGGGTAGATAGGAACGGGCAATTTAGACATTGGCTACCTAAAACGAAGGGGTGATAAAGGCACGAAATGACTGGCTTACAACTCTTCAAGAAGTTTAGTTCAGAGTGTGGGGGGGAAAGGTAGAATCCCCACTGAAAAGATTGCATCTTGTCTAGAAAGATCTGGTGAAAAGAGATGGGGATAAGATTCTTGGGATTCAATAGTGAGTCACTGTTATCATGACTAATTGCAACTGTCACAACTGTAAACGTAGAAGTTTTATAACAAAAAGGGGGGAGTAGTTAATCTTACAGTCCAGAAACAGAGGACCCTAGGACCATCAAGGGAGAAGAGCATGAGCGGAATGTGGGACCCTATCCAGAGAAGCAGCAACACCAAAGATGGAGACAGAAATGAGGACATGGAGAGAGAGAGTAACTGAGGACTCTAGACTCATGGGAAGAGAAAGGCTGTGTGCTGGTGGCCAGGAGGCAGGCTTGCAGATTGTGCCCTTTGGTTGTTTAAATGATTGTATATTCCTGAGTGTTTTGTTTTGGTATACATTCCTACCCTTCCCCCCGCAAAAAAAAACCCCCCAAAATAACAGAGGGAATGGAAGCAAATACTGTTCAGTGATGATGCATGGAGATTGTAATCATTGCAATGAAATGATGAGTATAAAACTGAAATTTTCCCATGTAAATTATCACTCGAGTCACAATAAAAACTTAATAAATATCATATCAATGTTTCCAGTTATACACAAGGAGACTTCAAAAAGCTCATGGAAAAATTCCATCATCTTTTCATTCCATTTATCCATAATTTATAAAAGTGATTTTTGAAATCTTCACTTGACCTTTTTTTTTTTTTGTCCAAAAGCTACATTTAGCATCATGAACAAATGTGACTCTTACAACATTAGGGAAAACTAGGCTCACAAAAGGCATCATTAATAGGACTCAGAACAAATATCATCCTGGTCCAAAGACTGGTTTACTTGGGACCACTTCACATACGTAGATCACCTACCTCACTCCCTAGAGGTACTGAGGGGACAACCTGTCTTTATCTTCCAACAATTAACAAGAAAACATTTCACAAAAGGAGTATCATGGGCCAAACGAAGCTTGATGACACAGTTAACAACAAGTAAAATTACTTAAAAGATTTAAAAAGTCAAGGTCAGATCTGGAAACGAACTCACCCCCACGGTTCAATTTTCAGCTAAGTGATGGACAGGTTTATAAAGCGCACTGGAGTCATGTCCTGGTGACACGCTCCATGTAGGATCAGCACTGGACTGCAAGGTCGGCGGCTTGCTATCAGTTGGCACTGACTGGACAGTACTTCACAACAACAACAAGGGAAGCAACACTAGGGAGGTGCAAGTCCCTTAGAAATCATCAACCATTTGAGATCAAAAGGGCAGGAATTACCCAAGGACAAAGTTCAGAAGGGTTAGGAAAACAGTAGGAATGCAAATGGAGAACTCAAGGGAGGAAGTGGGATGAATGATGAGTGATATTCCTAGGTGGGGACTGCTGCTATCCAGGAGCTGAAACAAAATGTGTATGCATCGTTCAATGGAAAACTGATCTGCTCTGTTAACTTCTATGCAATTCACAATAAAAAGCCAAAATAAAATAGGCCAAACGAAAACGAATTTGTTTTTCCATACAAGCCTCTCCTAACCTAGACCTCGAGAACCCAGGCCTGGCCCTGGCATACCAGCTCATGCGTATTTAATCAAAAGGTTACTACTACACTTGGCAAGAAACCCACACAGCACAGCTCTTTGTTTCCCCGTAATCTGTTCCCTTTACCTGTAACAAGAGGTACAGGTACTGTCTGAAAGTTGAGGTGAGCACTAGAATCAGTCTCTACTAAGCCAAGTTTTCATCTCAAATTAAATCTACGTACTCAAAAATGATGAGGTAGGTGACTATCCCACAAAAAGGTTAGCAGTTCTTTAAACAAGCTATAAGATTTCTGCATAAAAATTACTTCAACAAAGGCAAATGCACCAATCATTTCTAGTTCATTTAAAATATCTTGGAGCTAAACTGCACAGAGAGACAGGTACAAGAACGGTTGCTTTGTTGTTGTTAGGTGCCTTCGAGTCGATTCTGACTCATAGCAACCTCAGGCACAACAGAATGAAACACTTCCGGGTCCTGAACCGTACTCACAATTGTCGTCAAGGCTTGAGTCCATTGTGCTGGTGATCCATCTCCAGGGGGTCTTCCTCTTTTTTTGCTGACCCTTCACTTTACCAAGCATGATGTCCTTCAGGGACTGGTCCCTCCTGATAATAGGCCTGAAGTATGAGAGACCAAGTCTGGTCACCCTGGCTTCTAAGGACCATTCTGGCTGTACTTCTTCCAACAGATTTGCTTTTGTTCTTCTGGCAGTCCCTGGCACTTTCAGTATTCTAAACATCCTAAGTCAAATATATCAATTCTGCTTTGGCCCTCATTATTCATTAGCCCACTTGCACATGCATATGAACCTATTGAAAATACCCTGACTTGGGTCAGGCACACCTTAGTCCTCAAACTGACATCTTTGCTCTCTAACATTTTAAAGAGGTCTTGTACACCAGATTTGCCTAATGCAATATGTCTTTGACAACTTCAATCTTTTCTCCATTTACCACGATGTCAAGTGGCCAGGATTTTTGTTTTCTTTATACTGAAGTGCAACCCATATTGAAGGCTGTGGTCTTTGATCTTCATTATGAAGTATTTCAAGTTCTCTTCGCTTTCAGCAAGCAAGGTTGTATCATCTGCATATTGCAGGTGGTTAATGAGTCTTCCTCCAATCCTTTTTTTATAGCCTGGTTTATAATAGCTAAACATTAGAGACCTACTGTCTCACAGTAGGGACTGATGATATTATAATACATCCATTCTTACCATGAGGTTCTATTCAGCAGTTCACAATGAAAGAAATGGGTATGTGCTAAAATAGTCCTGGACATCTTTTGAAAAGGTTACAAAATTGTCAGTGTGTGTGTTCAGCTATTTTACAAAATATTTTTCTTTAATGTACCACGTGTATCTGGTCTGAACTAGATGGTGGCCAGTTACCACTAGCAACTGCTCCGAAAGGGGTCCCATTAGGGAGTCCTAGATGGCGGCCTGGTGTGGCACTGCCGGTTAATGCACTCGTCTGCAAGTTTGGTGGTTCAAGCTCACCAATCGCTCCTCGGAAACCTTAATACAGGGTCGCTATGGGTCGGAACCGACTCGACAACACTTAACACGAACAGAGCAGCAGGATGTGTGAAACAAAACTCAAATTATTTTTTATAAAAAGCCTGGTCTACTGGTCAGAAAGATACTGGAGAGACCTACGACTATGGCCCCAGACCACCCTTCAGGTCTGGAAAGGAACACACCCTCGGGATACAACTGTCAGCCAAGCAGTAGGTAGGTTTCTATAGGGATACAACGACACCACTACATTCAAATCAAAGGGGCAACAAGTACCTAAGGACCAAGGTGAGAAGGGCTGGGAAGGAGGGTGGAAGGAAGTAGGGACCCCAGGGAGGAAGTAGGATCACTGTTGTTGCAGGGAGGGGATTGGAATCAGTGAGATGAAACAAAGCGTATCATTGTTGAAGGTAAAACTGATGATCTTGTCTGAAAACCTTCACTCAATTCACAATAGAAAAAAAAAATAATAATAAAGTAGTCTGAAGGAATATATATACACAAGAAAATGCTAAGATTTGGGATCTTAGATATTTAAAAAAAAATTTTTTTTAAACATTATTTTCTAAAACTTCTTTCAGGAAACAAATTAAATTTCTTTTGAGAAAAACTACAACTTATCCTGAGTATACAACCACAGAGCCAGTCCGTCAGCGTGAAGCCGAGGTGCGTGCGTAGACCGCCTGTCAGGAGGACCTGAGAGCTTGCTCTGGCCTCCGGAGCCCTCAAGCTGCTTGCTCCAGGTGTGCGCACCTGCGTTGAGCAGAATGACGACACTTTACCCAAAGAGACACGAGAGCCCACCGAGAAGCCGCAGAGCACACTGTAGGTGTTATTCATAATACAAACGTTATTCCTTAAAAGATGGCTTTGGTAAGTGAATAGAGGTGCATGGAGGGGATTCAATCACTGTAATGAACTAAAGTATGTGACTGGTTGAATGTAAAACTTAAGATCTGCTCTGTAAGCCTTCACTCAATTCACACAAAAAAATTTAAAACAACACAAAACTTTGGTTCCTACTTCCTACCAATTCAGACCATCTGTCTTCTCATTCAGGAGGCTTCACAGATTAGGACTCACATCTATGGAGAGCTGTTGGGTGTCATCGAGTGACTCCCGGAGACTACAGCACAGGACAGAGCTGCTTCATGAGGCTTCCACACTCTCATCTTTATAGGAGCCGAGAGCCAGGTGGAAGCAGTTGGTGGGTTCAAACCGCCAACCTTCTGGGTTAGCAGCTGTGTGCTGAACCACGGTTCCATCATAAAATCCCATGAGTCACTTGGGGACTCAGAGCAACCCCCGAGGATCCACTCGGTTCTCCAAGGCTATAACTGTAGCAGCACCTACACAGCAGAACACTTGCCATTTCAGTCGTGTTGTACACGTACAACCGTCACACCAACCACACTCCCCATGTGGCATAACCATAAAAGGCCGGGAGTATTCTAGACACAGACCACCACATCTCTCTCAGAGTGGCTGGTGGGCGTGACTCACAAATCTTTCAGTTAGCAGCTGAGCCACCACAGACCAGTGTTTTTCGATCTGAGGGTAAAATCCCACTGACAGGTGGTGGTGGTTATGTGACACCTAGTCAGTTCCGACTCATAGCGACCCTGAACAGGGTTTCTGAGGCTGTAAGTCCTTACGGGAGCAGAAATCCTCATCTCTCTCCCGTGGAGCCACTGGTAGATTCAAACTGCCAACCTTCTGATTAGCAGCCCAGTTCATAACCCACCATGCTGCCACGGTTCCTTACTGGCAGGTAGCAGCTCCCATTAAAAAAAAAACAAAACAGTGCAACATGGTAGAGAGGAACTGTTCTGGAAAAAATCCCACCCTCACCACCCCCAACTATTCACCAATATATTTCACATGGAGTCTTGGGCTGGTGTCAACGGTTAACACATTTGGGCGAGGAGCCTTGGAAGAAAGATCTGGCAATCTCCTTCTGAACAAGCAGCCATTGGCAGCTCCTGGAGCACGTTGTTCTCTGACACGCATGGGGTCACCATGAGTCAGAAACAGTCATCCTGACAGGCGCTGTGGTCACACAATGCTGTCGTTGGCCAAGTGCCATCTAGTCGGTTTCGACTCATAGCAAACCTTATAGGGGAGTGGCTGGTGGGTTTGAACTAGAACTACTGACCTTATGGTTTGCAGTCCAGCACTGGTATACAGCGCCACACCAGGGCTCTGGTCCTCTTTACTACACCAGGGCTCTGGTCCTCTTTACTACCGTGGAACAGCCAGAGGTGAGAGTTGTACACTGGCAACAACAGGGTCCGCCATCAGAACGGTCAACTTTATGAAAGTCCCGCAATTACTTTTAACCCTCAAGGCCTAAATCTGCATTTTAGGGTCAGCCCTGTAGGGTCAGCACAGGACTGCGAACCACAAGGTCGGCGGTTCAAACCCACCAGTTGCTCTTTGGAAACCCCATACAGTGTCGCTATGAGCTGGTGTGGACTCAATGGTACTTCACAACCAGGACCAGCGCCTTACGATATGCACAGAGGGAAAATCATTTTACCTCTTGTTGTTGTCGATAACTCCGAGGAGTTTGAACTGCAGACCTTATCCTACTGCGCCACACCAGGTTCTGTCTCTTATAAAACTGAAACTCTTGAGAAAGCAAAAAATCTGATTTCCCCCACGGAGTGAAGCTTCTTAACATCAGATTGCTGTGGTAGGGTAGGCGGGAAGGTCCCCAGTATTTGATGGTCCATGATTTCAATCCTGGTCTGGTGCTGCGGGATATGCCCTGGACTGCAAGGCCAGTGGTTCAAACTCACCAATCCCTCCTCGGAAACCCTATACAGGGTCACTGTAAGTCAGAACCAACTTAACAGCACAATCTTAGTGCCTAATGTTAAACATATTGCACCTGTTCTTAGACAGGCAGCCCTCCCCACCTTCCCCCCCGGATGCAGGGACGGAGAGACCCATGAGTCCTAGGATCCGGATTTCCTTCTGGAGATGACTCATCCATTTCTCCAGAACAGCCTTTTTATCGAGCTTATTTCCTCTTCCCTGAATTCTCACTTTAGTCTAGGTGCAGCTGACAGCGGGCCAGAGTGTGTTCTTCACAAATATGTGTTACAAGTCTAAGAATCTAGAACTGTGAAATCAAACCCCTACAGGACACAAGGTCCTCTGGGTAAGAACTGTGTGACAAGCCAGGATTTAGGTCCATGTCGGCAAGAATGCAATCTCCAGTAGAGCCTGTAACCCCCGAGACCTGCCTCAGACCCGGAGGAGATTTGTCACAACACATTCTACTCTGGAATCACCTGTGGGCTTTTCTTGTTTTACTTCACTGTGGCCATGTCAGAGACCCACCTCTGGAAAACCCGCCCCAAGCAAACACAGGGGGCTGTGCTGATGTCCAAACAAGTGTCCGTGTGCTTACTGTGTGCCATTCAGCCCGTATTTACCGAGGGCGCTCAAGAAGCACATGGCGGCAGGACAAACAGCAATGAAGAGCAGCACAGCGCTGGGGCAATGGTGGGCACCAGCCATGTGTGATGCCCGAGCTGGGACGGCAGGCTGGGCAGGACACACTGCAGGAAAGAGACGTGTCGGACCCACCCCAAGAAGAGCTGGTCAGACAAAGCCTACACAAGACTTTATGACTAGGTTCTCAAGGCCCTTGCAGTGTGGTGAACCAATGAGTGCGGAGCAGGCTGGGAGCAAAGGCCCTGAGCTCAGAATGAGGGGTGGGAAGGTCTTCTGATAGGAACACCAGGAGCCCAAGGACAATGCAGGCCTGCTGACAGGTGGGGTGAAGGGAAAGGAAAGGGTGTGTGGAAGGGAATCGGAGGGAGGCAGGGAAGCGTCTAGGCTGATTCCCAGTAACCAAGGCAACGTTTGGCAAATAATAGATGCTCAGAGAAAGATGAGGCTTTCTGCTCCCGTAAAGATTTACAGCCTCGGAAACCCTGTACAGGGTCGCTATGAGTCGGTTCCGACTCCACAGCACCATAACCACCACCACCTATGTCTACTGACCTGGTGGGCCTGGAGAAACCTTTTAGGGGAGTTAAGAAGGAAGCCAGGACCCAGAACCCAGATGAAGGGAGGAAGACGAGAAGTCCAGAAGAGGCTGGGGGGTGCGCCACAGGAAGCCAAGACACACAGTCACATGAGAGGAAATGGCAGCATGTGGGCCAGTGAAGAAAGAAAAAGGGGTAGAATGAGCAGGCACGTGAACGCACCAGTGGGCTCCAACAATCTGAGAGGGGAGAAGTACTAGAAGAAACTTCCAGAAGCCTGGAGAGAATGTGGCAGATAAGAAAAGGCAGACACTGCATTCCCTCTGGTGGAAAGAAGCTGAAACATATTCAAACTGTGACGCGGAGGCCCAGGAAATCGCAGAAGTACATTAGTCTCGTCCTCGAGTCTCAAATGATACGGCAGACACGTAGCGCTCCCGGTCCCCCACTCGGGGCCTACCTTGAGTCCTCTTTCCCCAGGCCGCACACTCAGCAAGGAAACCGCACTAAAGATAGTTTCTGCTAACAGTCTTCACAACACCCTCCAGACAAGAGTATGAATATTAATTACCAAGTGTCTCCTTCCTAATAGCAGAACTGTAACACAGGAAACAGAAAGACAGTGGAAGTTTTCTTTAAATTCTATTTTTCCATGATCTTTTTATTTCTACACATTTATTATTATATAAACCTGTATGCTTCCTCTTCTTAATTCGATAAGCAGCTCAACATAGCATCCCACCCCACCAAGCCCTGGCTTCCCCTGGTAGCATAGTGGATTATGAGCTAGGCCGCTAACCACAAGGTCAGCAGTTCAAATCTACCATCCGCTCCATGGGATAAAATGAGACTTTAAGATTTCAAGCCTTGGAAAGGGCTGGATGGTCTAAGTTTAGGAAGATGTGTGAATCCTGAGCCCAAGGGCACTGAATTAGCCTTGGGGGCTAGGGCTGAGAGTGAAGCTGCCCGCTGTTCTGAAGTGCAAGGAGGTGTGCACGAACTCCCAAACTTGCAGCTAGGACCCATGTGACCTAGTTGAATGGCAAGTAGACCAGAACTCGACTGCAGGAAGATAAAGATGTTTGATACTGTGAACAAGTGCAAACTGCTGATGAATACAGTGACTCAAAATTCCAAGTGGAATGGAAGGGTTCTTTGTATCAAGGAACAGCCTTACTTCCTCAGTGTACGGGGTTGGTAAGGATGAGAAATTGAGACACTGGCCATCAAAAATGGGCACGAAGCAGCTGGCTTACAAGCTTTCATGAGCGTGCTTAGTTGCAGAATGAGGAGGGTAAGGTGGAATCCCCACTGAAGTTTCCCTCTTTCCCAGATGGATCTGAGGAAAGGGGGTGGGGGACGTGGAGATAGGATTTTATGACTCAATTGTGAATCCTTGTTAGCAAGATTAATCTTGATTTAAATACTCTTTGTAGAAGATGTGTTACTAAGTTCTACAATTTGTCATTGTAGAGATGTATAGCTAAGAGGGGGAAGACTTAATCTTTCATTTCAGGAACACATGATCCCAGAACCATCAAGAAGTTAGAGCACGAATGGAGGGTGAGATCCTACCTAGAAAGTAGTAACAGCTGAGGGTGGCTCTGTGCCTGTAGGCAGGAGGCAATGAATATTATTATTTTTTTTTTTGTAAGTGTACATCAAAGACTTTTGCCTTGTTCATTTGTGAAATATAAAATATAAATGGGGAGCCACAGGAAGGAAGTTGTTGTTGTTGTTGTTAAGTGCCGTCGAGTCGGTTCCGACCCACAGTGACCCTGTACAGGGTTTCCGAGGGTGTAAATCTTTACGGGAGTAGAAAGCCTCATCTTTCTCCCGCGGAGCGGCTGGTAGTTTCGAACCGCTGACCTTAAGGTTCGCAGCCCGATTCGTAACCAGAACGGCATTAAAAACCGGAGTTCAACACAACAGCTCCTCCCTCTGGGAGGCTCATGGGAACCCTGTGTGTCTGGCGCAGGCCGCAGGCTGAGGAAGGAGAAGGCATCCGCCTGTTTGAGTCCCTCCAGGTGGCCATGAGTCTAAAACTACGTGGGTTCAGCTTCCCTCTTATTTGCCCTTGTAACCAGGTCCCCAAAGTGTACATCTGATGCGAGTGTTGATGCTGCGTCAAGAAAAGGAAAATGGCCATGACGGTAAAAGTAAGCGGCCATAATAAAGTGACCAGAGCGGGAGCCCCTGGTCACTGGAAAAGTGTTACGGCCTCAGGGGGTCAACGAGAGGGGCAATTTTCAAGGAGAAAATGGGAACTTAGGGAGCCTGTGAAAGGCCCTGCCCCACAGCAGCCAAACTTACTACTGAGCAGTGCCGTGGTTGGATGACTGAAAAGGAAATTTCAGGAGTGCTGGTGGCGCAGTGGGTTATGAGCTGAGCTGCTAACTGGAAGGTCAGCAATTCGAATCCAGCAGCACCCTGTAGGAGAAAGATGGAGGCTTTCTGCTCACGTACAGATTTACCACCTCAGAAACCCTACATGAGGTTGCTATGAATCAGAACCAACTCAATGGTACACAACCACCACAACTGATAATTTGGTTAGACGATCAAAATGAACGTTAATAAGCCTACCAGTCTTAATTTGGTGCAGGAAAGGCCTCAGAGCCTTTTCAGTGATTTCAGTTGCGCACAGGCAGCAGGTGAAGGGACTGTGATGAGGGTCTGTCGGGAGTATGGGCTGACTGGTGCTGACGGCGGCAGGGCTGTGTGCCATGTAGTCTGTTTCCAACACACTGCGACCCCAGATAGGGTTTCCGAGGTTGTAAATCTTTATGGAAGCACAAAGCCTCAGCCTTCTCCCACGGAGCAGCTGGTAGATTCAAACTGCTGACCTGAGGATAGCAGCCCAACTCATACGTGGGTGGCATCGCCAGAGCCAGGCGTGGACAGTGGTGGATGTAGGTCGTCAATGGCGGCTGGGCATCTGTGAAAATGAAGCTGCAGCATTACTAACTTCCCATGCCCAAGAACTAAGCCATGAAGGCCTGATGGCCCAGAGCAGTCCATGTGCACATCGGAGGGAGACGAGGACCTAGAGACCCTAGAGCCAGAAAAGTTTCTGATGGAAGAGTGAGCTGAAGCCTTTTGTCTTGTTGGAGCAGGCAACGTCGAGAGGGGCAGGATCCCAACAGAGGCCACCAAGGTTTACAGTGCCCAAGGGTCTCAGCGCTGCCAGGCCACTAATGAGGAGGAAAGAAAGGCTCTGGACAGGTCTCCTTTGGTGCCAAGAAATGGACCCCAGTCGTAGCCCCCAACTCTCCACCAGGCCCACCCTCTCCATCTTCTTCTGCAGCCTCCTCTAGTTACTGATGTCACCCTGTCACTCACGAGCGCCCCTTTCGTACACAAGACATCAATGGAATGGGAGTAAGTGTTCCCCTATAGAACTCATTATCTTTTTTCTTTTATTCCTTTATCTAAACTGCTTGAAGAGCTGCTTCTTTAATGCTACTGTTCAGTATTGTATAGCTACACACACACACACACACACAAGAACGCTGTAGTTTCTGTAGAATAAGCACTGGACTACTGACCACAAGGTTGGCAATTCAAACTCACCAGCCACAACTCAGGAGAAAAGATGAGGCTGTCTGCTCCCATAAAGCTTTGCAGCCTTGGAAACTCGATGCAGGGTTGCTATGAGTCGGAACCCGCGTGAAGGCACCTAACAACCACCACACATACACATTCTCCTATCTTCAGTGTAGTGCTGTATATAGTTACTGTTAGTATTACCATATTATTATAATTATTCTACACTTTATTATTATGTCTAATTAGTGTATTTGGAAGGGTTTCTTAAGTGTTTTTATGTATACAGAAAGGTACAAGACAAGCATCTGGTGCTAAATAAGTCCAGTATGTACCTGTTTCCACCTACCTACAAGTCTGGTGTGCAGGCGGACTTAGGGTCGGATCTAGTTTATAACCCGGGGCTTCATGTGTTATAGGCATTTCTAGGATTCATCTATGAGCCAGGTTTACACACACGCCACACAAGACAAATTTTTGAGAGGACTATTCCTCCGATCGGAATAAACCTTTTAAGAAGTTAATCTGCTTCAGCAGAGTGAGGAACGTCCAGCTTGAGGGTCCTATGGTGGTGGTGGTGGTGGTGTGCCGTGGAGGCCCGTGAAATTATTCGGTCTGGTCCTGCTAAGGCAACTGTAGTTCCAGGCATCACATTTTGTTGTTGTTAAGTATCTTCGAGTCGGTTCCAAATCATAGCAACCTTGTATGGATGGGGTTTCTGAGGAGTGGCTGGTGAGCTTGAGCTGTCAACCTTGCACTGCAAACCACCTTTGCAGTCTAGTGCATTAATCCACAGCGCATACCAGGACGTTTTGTTGTTGTTAGGTGCCACTGAGTTGGTACCGACTTATAGCGACCTCATGTACAACAGAACAAAACACTGCCCGATTCACCTCACTATCATTGCCACACTTAAGCCCATTGATGCTGCCACTTTGCCAATCCATCTCACTGGGGGTCTTCCTCTTTTTCTCTGACCCTCCACCCTACCAAACATGATATCCTTCTCCAGCAACTGGTCCCTCCTGACAATATGGTCGAAGTATGAGAGACAAGTTTGGCCATCCTGGCCTCTAAGGAGCACTCTGGCCGTACTTCTTCCAACACAGATCTGTTGGTTCTTTTGGCAGCCCATGGCACTTTCAATATTCTCCTCTAACACCATAACTCAGAAGCATCAATTCTTCTATGGTCTTATTCACTGTCCAGCTTTCGCATGCATATGAAGTTATTGAGGGTGAGTTAATTAAATGCTGCACCAAATATAGCAGGCTAATTTTTAAGTTGATAATTTTGTGTGGCCCACAAATGATGTCATAAATGTCCAAACGGCCCTTGGCAGGGACAAGGCTTCCCACTCCTGCACTTCACGGTTTTTAAATATATAACCCTAACTAACAGCTTTCATGGAATCCTGGTGTGGCACTGCAGGGTAATGCACTGGACTGCCAGGTCAGTTTGTACTGCAAGGTAGGTGGTTCAAACCTACCAGCTGCTCCTTGAAAATCCTGCCCAGGGTCACTATGAGCCAGAACCAACTCGACAGCACTTAACTACAACTAACCCTTTCACCCAACATAAGAGGCTGCCCAAACCATCTAAGTCTTAGACAACACCTACTACACTAACGTTAAAGAAGATGAGAATGGGCAGAAACTAAGAATTTGAAAAATACCTTTAAAAAAATTACATGAAATAGCCCAGTTACCATCTCAATTTACATTATTAAAAAAACAAATTACCTTAACAGATTCTTCTAATCAACGAAAACATGGATTTGTGGAATACTAACTTTAATTAAGAGTCCTGGTATGGCGCTACAGACAATGCACTGGACTGCAAGGGCGGTTTGAACCACAAGTTCAGCGGTTCAAGCTCACTAGCCGCTCCCTGGAAACCCTTTATATACACACAGTCCCTCTTTCGGTAGGTTTCCCATTTGTCAAACACCTCTGCACGTTCACTAGGCACTGCTGTTATGTGCTCTTGAGTCCGATCCAACTCACAGTGGCCCTGGAGGCTTCCCAGGGCTGTCAATCTTTAAAGGAGCGGAAAGCCTCATCTTTCTCACGAGTAGCAGCTGGTGGGTTTGAACTGCCAATCTTATGGTTAGTAGCAAGCACAGTGCTTATCCGACAACGCCAAGAGAGTTCCACTACGACTACCAAAACCTGGCCCCTGCAACTCCACCAGAACAACAATCGTTGAGGGTGGCAAAGGACACACAGGGCAGTGTTTCCTTCTGTCGTGCACAGGGTCCGGATGAGTTGGAAATGACTCGATGGCACCTAACAAGGACAAGAGCAGGCCAGACAGGAACAAGGCGGACAGGCTGCTCCAGGTAAACCCTCAGTTCGGTCTCCACCTCTCTAGCTTCCTCTTTGTGGTCTTTCTCCTCACTGTCCTCCGAAACATCAAAACCATCTTGGGAAAGAGAAAACAGAGGGGTGGGGGAGAGTTTTTGTAGAATAACCAGAATGCCTCATTACTCAACCAGAAGCCTCTTTAATTAGGCATTTATCTGGGTGCCCCAAGCCAATTTCCAGGGAAGCCTCCAGGGTCATTTACACTCAGAGATTAAAATGGGAAAGGGGCAGGGCGGGGCGGGGTGGGGGTGGGAGCAAAGTGTGAACCCAGTCAGCCAGTCCTTAAGAGAGCAAACTCAGAGGAAGTCAGCCCAGCTGGGTTCCCCCATCCATCCAAGTAAGAGCCCTGCAGAGGATGATACATGTGGATCATGACACTGCTTGCTCACCAAGAGAAAACTGAGCCAATGTAGACAGGAACTCCCAGGATTCATCTAGAAGGATCTTACAAAATGATTGCTTTTGCTAGTTGGTGGGGAGAAGGCTCTCCAATAAAGGCTGACAGCCCCAGAAATGCTACACAGGGTCGGAATTTACACCACTGCAGTGGATCTGCTTCTGTTTTCTAATTATACTAGTAAATTACACCTCAATTTAAAAACAGAACACAGTACCTAAGCTTCAAGTCACGAAGTCTTACTACAATCAGAATTTAAGGTCTTCAAGCACCTATTAAAGTTTCTGAGGAAAAGCACAAGACTCCAATTTCTTCTTCAGGACTTTGAAACTCCACATTTTATCCCCCCCCACCCCCACCCCCGTACAGGCCAATATTATTTAAGAGAAAAAAACTTAAAAATTTTTAGAAATTAAATTATCAGTAACAATTTGGAACTGCTCATAAAATTAAACAAACAGCCTATCTTTGTGCCGTAAGCTCCCTGTGTCACCAGGGTGAAACCCTTGGCTGCTAGCTGTAACGTTGGCAGCCCAGACCCGCCAGTAGCTCTATGGGAGAAAGATGGGGCCATCCACTGCCCGTAAAGTGACAGCCTTGGAAACGCGACGGGGCAGGTCTCCTCTGCTGCTGTGAGCCAGAATCAAGTCAGAGGCGATGCCCAGCTGTGAAGTCTCTGCCCTGCCTGTTGCTTCCTGGGCTCCCTCTGCCTCCTCCCCCGTTCACTACTAGCTAACACTGCCAATGGGGAAGTCTGGCACAGCGCAGGGCACTGCTGATTCAGCAGGCTGGTTCCTGGTCAGGAAGGAAGGCTGACAGGAATGGCTGTAACATCCTGGTAGGTAAGGAACCAGTTGGCTCAGATTACCAGACATTATCAGAGAGAGAGCTGAGACCATCCTTCAAATGAAACATTAGAATGGTTCAAACCTGAATCCTTCTGGTCAACTAAGAATAAGCTACACGGACCCAGAGTCTCAATAACAATGGGGTTTGCGTCTCTGATCCCAATGCGTAGATTTAAGGTGATTTTCTACCAACAGCAATTAAAAACAAAATACCCTAACACTAAGAAGTCCTGTTTACTTAAAGAGATCAGAAACAGCTAACTTTAAATTAGCAAAATAAGAGGACAATTTGTATTGCTCTGCACGGGCATCAAATTATAGACACACAGAGGAATGGTTGATGCCCAGTTGGGTCTCTGATATGCTTGAATTAAGTGACCATCAGAGGGGCAGGGCTTACAACCAGACACAAGTTCACAGTGATTGGCAGCTAACTCTGCCTAATGAGGATCATTTAATTGTAAAGAAGGAATACTCAATTACAACTACAGAGTTTTATCATTAGACAAGTCAGCCTCTTATCTTTGGGGTTTTTTCCCTCTCCCTGAGGAGTTATCAATTATCACATTAAACAAAAACTCAATTACATTTCTCTTCAAACAGAGAGGTAGGGTAGCTAGGTGTTGAGTGAGGAAAGGAAGCTATAGAAACCCAAGCCTCCACACAATAGGGCTCTCAGCAGGGCAGGAGCTCATTCATTCTACCTGAAGGAGTGTCACCTACTTGAGAATCACCTCTCCCCTGGGGAAGTGACTCTGGATGATCTGGTCACTGTGGCATTCCTTTGTTAGAGGACAACTCATGAGGACTGGCCCTTCTCTGTGAAGGGTCCAAACCTTTAGGTACAGAACTGAACAGCAACATCACCTTCCTGTCAGCTTCCTTCTCCGCCTGCACATGGAAACTTCTCTACTCTACACTGGCGTTGAACTGGAGTTACGAAGTGCTGTGGAGTTGGTGCTGACTCACAGTGACCCTGTATAGGGTTTCCGAGGAGCTGCTCGTGGGTTTGAACCACCAACCATGTACATGGAAAATTTTTCTCTAGGCTGTATCTGCTGGACTTTTTTCAGAAACCCCAAATTATAGAAAATGTGGTGAGATCTTTGCGCCCACCCCTCCCCCCACACACACACAAAGGAGATATCTTTGTAGAGTAACAAAATGAAAAAGTCGAAAGACTTCAAAATGGGTGTTGGCAAGCAAATACTTCATCTATTCTGCACATTTAAAGTTTCTCTTAGTTGTTCAATTAAAGATGTGAGAATTGAAGTTACAAAACATGCGTCTCTTCAGGGATCTATGATGGCTGTTAGACTACTGGAGAATGAGATGGTTTAGGAAATACAAAATGAGGGTTTTAAAAGGGTTTTTAAAGGCCCAGGAAGCTTCTAGCAAATACAACTTTGGGAATGAGTGTGAATAAAGGTCACTGCTGACGTCAGATGGATCTTGGCTGAAAGCAGAAAAAACTAGAAAGGTGATTTATGAACTATAAAAAGGCTTTAGACTGTGTGGACCACGACACACCATGGATCTCTGGGAAGAATGGGTATCCCAGGACACTTCATTGTTCTCATGAAGGGCCTGTACACAGACTGAGAGGCAGTCGTTCAAACTGAACAAGAGAACCTGGCTGCTTTCAAAGAAAAAGATGTGTACAAGGGTTGCATTTTTTCAGTCTGTATGCTGAGCAAACAAGGCAAGAAGCTGGATTCTATGAAGAAGGCCATGGCATCAGGATTGGAGGAAGACTCAGTCACAACCTGTGATATGCAGATCATACAAGCTTGCTTGCTGAAAGCCAAGAGGGCTTCAAACTACTGATGAAGATCAAAGAGCACAGCCTTTGGTAAGGATTGCACCACAATGTAACAAAACAAAAATTCTCACAACTGGACCACGACATATCATGATAAATTGGAGGGAGACTGTAGCTGTCAAAGATTTCATTTTGCGCCGATCCACAATCAATACACATGAAAGCAGCTATCACTATCAAGACATCAAACACTGTATTACACTGGGCAAACAGGCTGCACAAGGCCTTTTAAAGTGTTCAAGAGCAAAGATGTCAGTTTCAGGACTAAGGTGCACCTGACCCAAGCCATGGTATTTTTCATCACCTCATAAGCATGTGAAAATTGGACAATGAATAAGGAAGACCATAGAAAGTTGTATGCATGTGAATTATGGTGTTGGCAAAGAATACTGAAAGAACTACGGACTGAAAGAAGAAACAAATCTGTCTTGGAAGAAGCGCAGCCAGAAGATTCCGCAGAAGCCAGGATGGCGAGACTTCGCCTCTCATACTTTGGACATATTATCAGGAAGGACAAGTCCTTGGAGAAAGGCAACGTGCTTGGTAAAGTGGAAGGTCAGTGCAAAGAGGAAGATTCCTAAAGACGGATTGACAAAGGCAATGGGCCCAAGCTTAACAACTGTGAGGATGGCGAAGGACCACGGGGCACTGTGCCCTTTTGTTGGTATGCGTAGGGACACACTCGACAACACCTCACAACAACAACATGAATAAAGGAGCTTGGTTAATTAAGTTGGCTGACCAGTTGCAGCAGGGGAGAAAGACGGGCTTCCGTACACACGGCTGGCTTAGCAACCTTGTGGGACAGTTCAACTGTGTCCTGTGTGGTCCCTATGAATGAGGACGAACTCTATGACAGCAGGTTTGGTTTGGTTTTGTGTGTGACGGTGCAGAGACAGACTGCTTACTGGGGGGCGGGAGAGGCAATGCTCAAAGGCACCATAGCTGACGGGAAATCAAGGTGAAAAACCTCTGCAAGGGATTGTAGCCATGGCAATGAAACAAGATGCGATAGGATGGACATAAAGCTAATGTTCTCCCATGTAAACTAGTACACAATTCACAATAAAACATTAAAAAACAAAAACAAAAAACCACTGCAATTGAATTAGATCACTTTGTATTTACTCTCGGAAGACATTTCTTTCAGGTGCCTGGCATAACAGAAATGAGTGCAGCTTAGACACCACGTGAAGCCGACACCACGTGACCTACCTCTGTGTCCCAGGAATCCTGGAAGACAGGGTTCCTGCTACCCCGTTTGGTCTGGGGAGGGAGATGGTTGTCTTCTTCATTGCCATTCCTTCTCCTTTTCCTGAAAGCAGATCACAAGAGGAAAAGAATGGTAATTCTTGTCCCAGAAACGAAAATCCACCTTCTGATACCTCAGGAATTTAAACCTTGGAAGCATTCCATCACTTGACACAAAGAGCAAAAATATAAAATCACAACAACAGTAAAGAAACTTATGAGGTGAAGCTTTTAAAAGAAGCTGATGGTTTTAAATGCTTCTGGAAATCAATTAGAAACAGCAGAGGTTAAGACTAAGCTTTCAGACTCTCTTACACCATTTAGTGAGGCGTGGCTGCCCTTATAATTACTCTTAAAATTCTTATAAAAAAACAGGGTTACTTGGTAGTATCATTAGATGTTTCTGGTAGCCACTCAGAACTGGCTTCCTTTCTTCTAGCTCACTGGTGTGGTGCTGCAAGATAAGCACTGGACTGCTCACCATAAGGTCTGAGGTACAAATACACCAGGCACTCCTGGGAAACCCTATACAGGACGGCTACGAGTCCCGTAAGTATCAGTCACCCATGGCTCCAGAGCATGGGGGCCTCACATTCTTTTTGTGGGTGATCACCAATCACCCCGCAGGTTCTTCTTGGTTATCTAACCCCATTACTCCTGCCACACCAGCTCCCATTATGGGGGTTACCTATGCTGAGAGTCTAGCACAAGGTCCTCAAAACGTTCACATTTAAAGAAACATCACATCCTTCTCTCAGTCAACTGTTGTCAGAGTCTGTGCGAGACAAAATATGTTCAGAGGAAAATCCCATCACCTTTTCATTCCATTTTTCCCAGGAACTTTTTGAAGCTCCTTTCGTATATACTCTATGCAAATGAAGCACTGTCAAAAAGACTCCTGAATTCTGGGTTAAACCCAAAGGTGCAAACCCACTGCCACTGAGCTGATTCAGACAGACGGGCATCCCGGACTGAAGAGAATATGAACATTTTAGTTCTTTATCTGGACTGCTCACTGTTTAGTGCTGTCGAGTGGGTTCTGACTCATAGTGACCCTGAGTCAGAAAAGACGCTGTCAATCTTTGTGGGAGCAGAGAACCTCATCTTTCTTCCGCAGAGCAGCAGGTGAATTTGAACCGATGACCTTGTGCTCTCTACCATACTAGAGAGCGCAATAGTCAAAGTTCCCGCCATTTAGAAAGTGCTACTGGAGACCAAGTCCTGGTGTGGTGCTGTGGGTCAATGCACCAGACTGCAAAGCCGTTTGAACTGCGAGGTGGGAGGTTCAAGCTCACCAGCTGCTCCTTGGAAACGCTACACAGGGTCGCTATGGGTCGGAACTGACTCGATGGCACTTAACAACAGCTGGAGAACAACTGGTTCAGCGGCCCACAGGACAAAGAGGCAGAATCACTATAATGAAATCTGTCAAAGGTTCAAATGGCTAGTTAGGAGCAGGAAGGCCTGACTGAGCAGGAAGTGAGGGAGAAACACTTTGTAGCAAGCACTTGGTTTGAACACAGTGAACCTTCTAGACCATGACTGCCCAGTGCTGCTATGACAGAAATGCTATGCCAAGGTGGTGACGTCAACAAACAGAAATGTATTCTCTTACAGTTGTTGTTGTTCCATGCTGCTGAATCGGCTCCGAGGAGCAGCTGGTGAATCTGAACCACCGACCTCACAGTCCAGTGCTTACCCTTCAGTGCCAGATCATGATTCCTCTTACAGCTTGTTTCCGAGGAGCAGCTGGTGAGCTTGAACCACTAACTTTATGGTTCAAACCGACCTTGCAGTCCAGCGCATTAATCCACAGCGCCACACCAGGACTCATAGTTCAGTGGCTAGAGATTCAGCGTGGCTCGGACGAAAGGTGCTGGGCCCCTTTCAGCAGGTGCAGGCCCAGTATTCCTTGTGGAGATGGCCATGTGTCTTGGCATCAACCTTTCCCCGGATCTAGGAGCTTCAAAGTGCAGGGTCCAAAGGACACACTCTACGCCCGGCTCTTCGATGATCTTGGTGCTAGTACGGGTCTCAGCTCACTTCTCTCTCCTGACATCTCTCGTGAGATTAAAGCAGCTGCAGACCACACCCCCACAGGATGGGGTGATACTGGGGTGGAGGTCTTGCAGTCCATCCTTTATCCTTACTGGGGGATCATCACATAACTGCCAAACCACCAAGAGTCACGGTCCAGCCCAGCTGACACATATTTTGGAAGAGACACAATTCAATCCATGACAATGACCTTATAACCCTTTCTATAAATAAAGTGAGTAGAGTGGCTGGCCTAGTGAGTGAGGGCCTTTCTTAATCTTAAAGTTCTCAGTTGAGGACTGGATCCTGGAGACACTTTAAATATAAAAGACTTTGGCACCCCAATTCCCTTCAGTGCCTGGCTTTCTGATTGAAACCTAACTTTACGAATAGAATAGAAACCCCACTTTCAGCCTGGACTGATGGGAACAGTGGGTGTGAGGTCACGGTGGAGCTTTATCCCACCTGCAGCTGGCAACACCGTCTACTCCATTCTGAGAAGCCCTTGTTTATCAAATAACATCCATCTTTCTGCTTCCTTTCTCCCAGGAGATACGATCTCACCTACACATTCTTTTGCAGTCCCTGGAGGTTAAAACAAGACGAATACCAGATCTATTAATCATTAAATGAATGGGCTATTATCACAAGAAGCAAGGCACCGTCTACATTCTTCCTAATTGTTGTTGTTAAGTGCCGTCGAGTCAGTTCCGACCCACAGCGACCCGGTATAGGGTTTTCGAGGAGCAGCTGGTGAGCTGGAACTGCTGACCTTGCTGTTCAGCACATTAACCCACAGTGCTGTACCAGGACACTACATTCCCTGATAAGATCAGAGAATTGCCAGGGAATGGGCTGCGAGACGACAACACTCGAAGGGAGGGCAGTGGCCACTGTCAGAATGGTGACTGACCTCCTCTAACTTCAGGAGGGGGAGAACCACATCAGCCTCAGCCTCAGGCCCAGGTCAATTCCTCTAAGGTCAAACAGACTCCTACTTTCCAGCCAACCTGCTGGATTCCATGATTCCTGGCAATGGCTACACAGAACCCACAGGATTACTAGGGAAGGAGCAGGGTACAACGCAGGTGCAGAATTCATCAGGGCACAGCTCTTCTCAGCCACAGCAGGTCTCTGGGCCCCTCAGGTTTCCCCTGCTCGCATGGTTACACCACTCCTTTTGTTGCTGAGAAGTGCCTTGAGTCGGCGATGCTAACTCACAGCAACCCTGTATAGGGTTCCCAGGGAGCAGATGGTGGGTCTGAACCACCGAGCTTGTGGTTTCGCAGTTCAGTGCTGATGCTAGAGCACCACACCAGGAGTCCACAAAGGTCCTTTAGGTCCACTGATGAGTGCCCAGAGGCACCCCATTCCCCCAGTTAGCCCAGCTCCCCGACAATTGCCCAGAGGCACCCGGCTGGACCAGAAGGCTCCGGCCCTAGGCCACTCAGCTCTTACTCCCTCAGTCCATCTCCAGCAGCTGCCTTGGTCTGTGGGCCAGGAAGTCCGCTGCCCATCTCACCGGCCGTCTCAGGTATTAGAGCCCACTGTTTTTGTCTCCTGGGTTCGAAGGACTTGCTTTGTGTTTGTCTCGGCTTTCTGGTGACAGGGCTCATTTTAAGCCTGGTGGGAAGTTAAAACTGACCAATCCCCTCATCAGTGTTTGTGTAACCACACCACCAATCGCTTCTCGGAAATCCTATATGGAGTTGCTGTGAGCTGGAACCCACCACTCAGCGGCACTTAACAACAACCCAACAACCCCCCACCCCCACCCCCACCCCCAGTGAGAGTGCCGAACACCATCCCATTCCCTTGTTGTTGTTGTTAAGTGTCATCGAGTCAGTTCCAACTCATAGCGACCCTGTACAGGGTTTCTGGGGCTGTAAATCTTTACGGGAGTAGAAAGCCTTATCTTTCTCCCGCGGAGCAGCTGGTAGTTTCAAACCGCTGACCTTAAGGTTCGCAGCCCAATTCGTAACCACTAGTGGGCCACAAGTGACACATTTGCATAATCCCACCCAATCATTTGATGGAAGTTATAAAACTTGGTGTCTGGAGTCCTGGTGTGGTGTTGTGGGTTAATGCACTGGACTGCAAGGTCAGCAGTTCAAGCTCACCAGCCACTCCTCGGAAACCCTATACAGGGTCAATCTGAGTTGAAACCAACTTGCTGACACTTAACAACAACAACAAACATGTCTTGGTAATTATCATACTTGGTAAAGTAAGACGGTCAGGGAAAAAGAAGGGAAAGCCCCAAAGACATGGCCTGGCACAGTGGTCGCAGCAATGGGCTTAAGTATAACAACAACTGGGCAGTGTTTTGTTTCGTTGTTCACTGCACTACGGGTCAGAACCAACTTGGCAGTACCTATAAGAACAACAACATAAGACGTAAGACAACAGCAACGAAGGCCGGATGCAAGTGATCCCATGTACCACAGCCAGCCGTCAAAGAAAAACCCAGTCATCGCAGTTATGGCGGCCTCCCAAGTCTTGATTTTGCCAGGGTGCCAAAGCTGACTGTACTTGGGCTGCTGGGTCAAGCAAGGCAAACATATCAGGCTGTTCTTTAACCCCAAATGGCAACTTCTTTACTTATTATGGGGACATAGCTTTCAATGTCAAGGAGGTTATGACCACAAGCAAACCTGATTTGGTCTCGTATGTGTGAGAGTAGAATCGAGCTCTACAGGGTGTTCAGTGACTGATTTCTCCGAAGTCGATTGCCAGGAGTTTCTTCCAAGGCACCTCTGGGTGAACTGGAACATTTTAGTTAACAGCACTGTGTGCTAACCATTGGTACCACCAAGGGACTCTGCCAAGGGGGCTACGTAGTTAAAAAAAAAAAAGGGGGGGTTATAAAGAATAACAGGGCGGTGCTGGTTTTGAGAATGTCAACTCAACTCAGGGAAGGTCACATCAAACAGCACCGTTTTACAATCGAGTCCTTCTCGGGCAGCAAGAGAGCCATCTCTTTGGCCTGATGGGGGCCCTCTCCTCTGGATGGATGGATTCAGAAGGGGCCCTGCCCTGCCTGTTCTTCACTCTCCTTGTTCTCGGCTCTGCAGATTCCATCCCTGAAACATTCTTCTTTCAAAATATTGTGAATAATTGCCCAGAGTAAGCTTCAGCCTCCACCCTCTCACTCTCAGTACAATCTATCAGATTAGCGCTTCTGACACCAACGCCATAGAGCAGGTTATAATTTCAGCAGACACCCTATCATTGGCGAGACCTTCTTCCCTCGCCAGCTCGTTACAGACTATTGTTTAGCACCTGTTACTTCTAAGGACAGCTGATTTCATTACTTTTCATCATTTCTTTGCTTGCCAAATCTCCTGTCATTTTCGAGAAGCTGAGCACAGAAATGATTTCAAACTTCCTTTTTTAAGTAACAGCACCCTTTCTTTTTACTAAAAACAACAATACTTCAATTTACGTTAAGTGCCGTCAAGTCAGTTCTGACCCATAGCGACTCTGTATAGGGTTTCCGAGGAGCAGCTGGTGAGCTTGAATTACCAATCTTGCGGTTCGAATCAACTTTGCAGAACAGCACATTAACCCACAGCGCCACACCAGGACTCGACTTCAATTTACAGGAGGGCTAAAGCCAGGACCTGCCTCCTGGTGTGGTGCTGTGGGCTCGGCACTGGACTGCTACCCACAAGGGCTGCTCCTCCGAAACCCTATACAGAGTTCACTATGAGTTGGAATCGAGTCAACAGCACTTAACAAAACAACAGGACCTGCTGTAGTTAAAGTAGGAGCTGGGTGACCACACACCTACCCCTCCACATCCATGCCGACAGCCTGGTGCAGTCTGAAAAAACACTATCTAGACCAACCCTTCATCTGAAAATTGAGGAAACAGACCTAGGGAAGTGAGGTGACCTGCAGAGATGTAGGCGCTACAGCTGACAGAGCTGGCCCACCATGCCCCACGTGACACTGGTGGGGAGACCACTGTGCCCCACGTGACACCGGTGAGGAAAGCCTGTCCAAATCAAACAGTTGCTTTTTTGTTACCGGTCTACGCATGCTCAAATTATGTGTATCTAGATCAAAGGAATTTGCTACCAGTATAAACACTGTATTTGTGTACAGGTCTGGGCAAAAGGAATCCTATTTGTAGGAAGTGGTTGGACTTTTTTCCAGACACTCCAAAAGAAGTATCAGAAGTACAGATCGGACCTGGAATGAGCAAAACCATACAGTCCAAACAGGCTCATTACTCTGAGTCCTGTCTCCAGTTCCCACTGTTGGGGTTGTTACGTGCTGTTGAGTCGGTTCCCACTCATACTGACCCTGTATAGAGTTTCCAGCGGAGTCCTGGCGTGGCGCTGTGGGTTAATGCGGTGGGCTGCAAAGTTGGTCTGAACCGAAAGGTTGGTGGTTCAAAAGCCCTTTCAGTCCAGTGCATTTTCCCTCAGAGCCACAGCAGGACTCCCAAATGCCATAGCATGCTGGACATTGGACCCTTAATTTCAGATGTATCCACGCTTCTGCTCTATGCAAGTAGAGACTTTATGTCCCATGCACTACAGTGCAGCCGCTTAGAGAACCCTAGATTATGACTATGAAAGTCTTCTATATATAACCTCAGGAAGCCAAAATCCCAATTCCCTGAGTGGTCCAAAACAGGGTCCTCACTGAAAGACTACATTCCGTGCCAATGAAAGCATGACTCCAACGCCATCTACCAAGGCAAACTTACGTACTTCTGCCTCACTATTATGGGATAAGGAGTCCTGGTGTAGCACTGTGGGTTAATACGGCAGACTGCAAAGCCGTCTGAACTGCAAGGTCGGCGGTTCAAGCTCACCTCGGAAACCCTACACAGGGTTGCTATGGGTAGGGACCAACTGACAGCACACTTAACAACAATATTATGGGATAAAAGGAGCCCAGGGCACGCTGTAGGATGAGCTCTTGACTGCTTATCAAAGTCAGTGAGTCAAACCCACCAGTAGCTTCAAACAAGAACTGCTCTGGTCTGGATTTAGTCTTGGAAAACTTATGCAGGGTTGCTATTCACCGAACCAACTCAATGGCTGTACGTTGTTGGGTTTGGTTTATTAGAGAGTCAAGAAAAAGACCAGCATACCTGGGGAGGCACAGGTAAATCTACTGATCTCTACATCTCTCTCTTCAGGAAAATGAAAAGGAGTGGGCTTGGTGATCTTTAGGTTTTCACTACAAATTCCAAGATAAGCGTTTTTTTCTCAAGTGAAACAGAGCCTCTTCATTGTGGATACCCAATCCCAACTTGCAGCTCCCCACCTTCTGGCAGAGGGAAAAAAGCGGGGTAAGGGAATCAAGAAATTCCGGCTTGCCCTATCGTTAAACCCTTGAGTTCGGAGCGCCGTCCGGGGGCCAGGCGTGGTTTCAGGGTAGTGCCTCCCGATACCATCCTACCTCCCGCCTCCGGAGCCAAACGGCTCGGCGTCCTAACAGTTTAGAACCCGATGCTGCAGCAAGGGAGGCTCCATCGCCCACCACGGCCACCGGCGCTCTGTGCTCACCGGCTTCCGGGCACAAGTGCTTCGGGATCAGCCTAATCCTTCTTTCTGACCTTGGGGAGACGCCAGCTCCCCGGGCCGGTTCCTTGACCAAGATGCTTCCCATCCCCCCACCCTCATAAATTTGGGACAGTCTCTCTCTCTCCCTGAACTGACCAGACTTTAGTCCCAAAAAGGAAAAACAAGGAGAGAAATATGGAAACGGGCGATCTGGACCCTGGAGGGTCACTCCTCCTGCTAACCACAGTGACCAGGTGTCTGATCACTCGCGCATCCCTTCTCCTCCACCGGACCGCCGATCAGCCCAAGAGGAGACCTCCCACAATGTCCACACTCGCTCGGACCCCCGCTTCGTGTGACCCCCCCCTCGGATGTGTCCCCCAGATCTCCAGGCAAGAGACTAGGAAGGAAAGAGGTCTCTTCTCTCACCTGGGGCGGAGGCGCTCGCTCATGGCAGCTGGTGGAGGGGAGCGACCCGGCGCTGATCCACGAGAAGACGGAATGGAGGACGTCGCGTTTCGGCGGCCGCCACGCCCACCCCCTCGGGCCTTGGCTCTCGCCGCCGCTCTGGTGGACGCTGCCGGCGGTGAGTACCCCTCGGTAGGACCCGTACCACCGCTACTTCCGGCGTCCCCTCCGCGCCCCCCCATGTCGCAGCCGTCGTGGCCCCGCCCTCTCGCGGCTGCGCAGTGGCGCGAACCCGGACGCGCCGAGCGCTAACCACGCCCACAAGAAGAGGCTGGCTCGGAGAGGGAGGAGCGATAGGGGGCTTCTGGGAAAGTGGACCTCATTAGAGCTGGCCCGAGCTTTTGCCTGTTTATGGAATAGGCAAACAACCTGAAAGTCAAGCCACGTATAAATTAAATTAAATTACATCATCGTCATTTTACACAGAGATTTGAAGTACATCCCTGAGTGGTAACTTTTTTTAAATAGAGCTGAGAGCGATCAGGGAGTTGTGGAGACAGCCTGCCAGGGTCCGGGACCGGGAGTTAGGAACGGGGCTCGTGGGGCTGCCCTGAGGGGCTTGTTGCCGGGGTTTCCGGGACGTTTAAATGTTGAGGACGCCGTTCTGGGGTAAGTTCCAAACACACCTGGGAGAGACTGTTCTGGGTGAGAGAGGAGCAGGTGGGGTCCCGGGGCCGGACAGAGGGGCATCCCGGAGCGCGGAGAACCAGCTCCCCCCGCGCCCACACCGAAGTGCTCGGCGGTCTCGGTCCACCCGGCAGGAAGCGGCGGGGCAGCTTTCCGGAATCTGGAGGGCGAGCATGTTGTTGCAGTTATTGTTAAGTCCGACTCGTAGCGACCCTGTATAGGGTTTCCCGGGAGTAGCAGCTAAGCTTGAACCGCCGACCTTGTAGTTCAAACGACTGCGGTCGGGCGCATTAACTCATCCCAGGACTCCGGTTACTGCGATTGTTACTGATGTTAAGTGCCGTCGAGTCGGTTCCGACTTATAGCGACTGTACAGGGTTTCCGAGGGGCGGCTGGTGTGCTTGAACCACCGACTTTGCAGTTCAATGCATTAACTCCCAGCGCCACCCCAGGACTCCCGCTACTGCGATGGGAGGAGGCCGGTCAGGTCTGACCTGGGCTCTCCAGGTCATCATAGTGGAACTGCCCTGGAACGCACCGATTGTATTTGTTTCTGGACCATGCACCCGTGTGTGCGCCCTGTCGAGGTTCTGCTCTGATTGTGTCTAATACAGGCCGACATCAGACTCTACTTTTGAATCTGCGGAACTCCGGGGACCGTGACCGTGAAGTGTGGGGGTTAGGAAGTTGTTGGAGATCTTAACAGTGGGTCTCGGGGTCGGGGGGAGAAACCTGTAGTAGAGCTCGCCTCTTTCTTCCAAATTTGTTGCTCTGGGGTCCATCCGTGGACGTGGTTTCAAGGCTGTGAATTGTAACTAAAGGTCCTAACTGTCATCATAGTGGTGATGGTGGTCACCTGCTGCAGAGTCGGTTTCGACTCATAGCGACCCTGCCTAGGAGTTCGGAGGCTGTAAATCTTTAAGGGAGCAGAAAGCCTCATCTTCCTCCCACAGAACGGCTGGTAGTTTTGAACTGCTGGCCTTGAGGTTCACAGTCCGACTTGCAAACACTACGATACTGGAGCTCCTTTACTGTCATCCTGGTGCCTCGGAAAAAGTGAGACTCTAGTTGATGTTAGATGCCGTCCAGTCGGGGAATGGACTCATAGCGACCCGGTGTAGAGTTTCCAAGGAGTGACCAGTGAGTTAGAGCCACTGCCCTTGTGGTCCAGTGCGTATCCTACAAGCTCCTCAGAAAGACTATTGGCAGAAAATACAGCTTTGTTTTACCTGACCTGATGTAGAATAAAGTAGGTTGCTTGCTTAAAAAAACGGTTTGACAAAGGATTGCTAGCTATTTAACTTGTAAATTGTTTGTAAGTCTTAATTTTTCTACCCGTTGAGTAGTTGGAAGAACTTATTCTAGAGAAAGCATGTACTGAACAAATACATGTCAGGCTCAGTGATAGGATTTAAGGGGACAGCAGAGCTCAAGGCACACGTGAACTCTCTCCCTGGGAACTTTATGGAAATCAGAAAAGTAAAACCCAGAAAGAACTTTGAGCTGGGCTTGGGAATGAAACGTTTCCTTTTCCTGATGGCTTTGGAGAAGAATGGAGAGGTACCGATCATTTCTTGTGTACATTTCACAAAGATACCAAGCTGGACTAATGCACCGACAGTCCACTCATCAGCCAGAAGATGTAGGTCCATGCCCTTCCCTGTGGACATATTCACTATAAAAAATCCCCAAACCAAATCTCCTGCCATTGAGTTCATTCGGACTCCTAGGGACACTGTAGGACAGAACACAGCTACCCCATAGGGTTTCTAAAGCTGTAAGCAAACTGCCACTTCTTTCATGAAGCGACTGGTGGATGGATGCAAACTGAAAACCTGCTTAGCAGATGTCTTCGTTCTTCAGTGCTGCTATAACACGTTTATTTTCTCATAGTACGGAGCCTCCACGTCCAAATTCAGAGCACCAGCTCTAGGGGAAGCCCCTCTCTGTGTTGGCTCCAGAGAATGGCCCTTGTCTCTAGTCAGGATCTGTAGGCCCAGCCTTCCTTGCAGATCTCCGTGTATCTGTCTTAACTAGGCACAGGAGTTTCACAGCGCCTGGAGCCCAGGCCTAGAGGATGCACTCCACTCCTGGCTCTGCTTGCTTGGTGGTAGAGGTCCCTCTTCTGGTCAATTTTCCTTTGATCTCTTCTAAGATAAAAGGTACAGCAGGCCACACATCAGATAGGGCGGCGATGGGATTAAGGGTGTAGCAGCCCACCCTTAGCCCTTTTATTCGTTTATTCCATCAGATCCATCATGGGGTCATCGCATAACTGCCACATGACTACATTCATTACGTAACTCCAGATGCATAGTTTGGGGGGACACACGGTTCACTCTGTGCCAACAGGTGGTTGTTGCTTAACCACTACATGTACACTATACGTACATTTTATCTACGTCTGCATATGTTTATATATGGAGCCCTTATGTGGTGCTGTAGGATAACCACAAGGTTGACGGTTCAAACCCACCAGCTGCTCCTTGGGAACCCTATACAGGGTCGCTATGAGTCGGAAACGACTCTACTGCACTTCACAATAGTGTACACATAAGGAACCCTAGTGGTGCTGTGGGGTAAGCACTGGGTCGCTAGCTCACCAGCTGCTCTGCAGGAGAAGGCTGAGGGCTGTCTGTTCCTGTAACGATCACAGTCTCAAAACCATTGAGTCCACAGCACTGAGTTTGGTTTTGGGGTGTGTGTGTGTGTGTATGTATACATACACACAAACATACATATATGATGGTGGTTATGTGCGGTGGAGTCGGTTTTGACTTATAGTGACCCACTGCAGAGCCGCTGGTAGTTTCGAACTGCTGACCATGGGATTTGCAGCCCGACTCATAACCACTACACTACCAGAGCTCCACAGCCAGACAGCCCTGGTGTGGCGCTGTGGGTTAATGCGCTGGACTGCAAGGCTGCTTTGAACCTCAAGGTTGGCAGTTCAAGTTCACCAGCTGCTCCTCAGAAGCTCTATACAGGGTCTCTATGAGTCGGTACTGACTCGACAGCACTTAACAACATATATGTGTGTGTGTGTGTATATATATGTGTGTGTGTGTGTGTGTGTATATATATGTGTGTGTGTGTGTGTGTGTGTGTGTGTATGTATATATATAAATAAATTTAAAAACCTGGACTCCCAGTGTAATGCTATAAGATAATCACTAGACTGGTAACCACAAGATCAGCAGTTCAAACCCACCAGCTACACCTTGGAAACCCAATACAGGTTTGCTATGAGTCGGAACCGACTCCACAGCACTTAAGAACATATAGGAATCTTGGTGGCACAGTGGTTTAGTGCTTCACTGCTAACTAAAAGGTTGATAGTTCAAACTCACTAGCTGCTCCAAGGGAGAAGGATGTGGCAGTCTGCTTCTGTGAAGATTTCCACACCTGGAAACCCTAGGGGACAGTTGTACTGTGTCCTACAGGGTCTCTAGGAATTGGAGTCAATTCAGAGGCAGTGGGCTTGGCTTTTAGTTTGGGTGAATGTGCAAGGGGGCTTCAAAAGTTAGTGGAATTAATGGAATTTTTCTGCAGACTTTCTGAAGCTCCCTAGTGTATGTGTGTGTGTTACTGACATGCTAAATATTAGTTGTTGTTAAGTGCTGTCGGGTCGGTTCCGACTCTTAGCTGCTCTGTGTAGGGTTTTGTGGGAGCAGAAAACCTCATCTTTCTCCCAAGGAACAGCTGGTGGGTTCGAACCGCCGGCCTTGTACTGCACTAGTAGAACTTCATTTCTTGTTTTAAATAATAAATACAAATGATAGTTCTAATACTGTCTTTTCGCATCCCAGTGGTTACACGTTGAAAACCACTGCTCTAAGTCGACAGCCTTCAAATCCGGACCTGAGTTTTTATTCCTCTCCTTTCTGCCCTTGAGAATTGGGGTCCAGGGTTTTGTGTGTATGTGTGTGTTCAAAGGTTTTTACTAGTTTCTTTATGTTGGTACCATCCTCCGTTGACTTGCTATAATCTTCAGTAGTGAACCTTTTATTCTGACTGGTATTTTGAGCGTCTTTTCCTCTAACCATTAATTTCTTAGACCCACATCTTTTGGCCTTGTCTCCGCCTTCTTTCTTATCCTCTCATAACCCGCGGTGCATGTAAGGACCACTTCTGTTTCCCATTTTGGGGTTTTCTCGGCAGGCCTTTTTCCCACGCACGGTACATGCTGGTGTTGGTGCTTGAACCCGTAGCACTGTGTTGTGTGGGGCACTTTGTTGTGTTGAAAAGTTACTGTATGAGGCAATGCATCTGGATTGTGGGAAACTTGAGGCTCTCAGTGGGAAGGTGTGATGTTTCAAGTTAGGTAATAATCAAGTGAACCTTTTTTTCCATGTCTCATCCCCACCCCCCAATCCATCCACCAGAGTCCAGTGGAACATAAGTGTCCCATGTAACATTTATTGAACTCAATCACACATTATAAACATTCAATGATTCACCATGTATTTCATTAAAATAAATACTTCAGTGGTGATAGGGTGAAGGTTGTTGAAAATTATCTGTTTTCTTATATCACTGAGTTCTAGAAGAATTTTGTTGTTATGTGCTGTGGAGTTGGTTCTGACTCCTACTGACCCTGTGTAGGGTTTCCGAGGCTGTAAATCTTTACAGGAGCAGAAAGCCTCATCTTTCTCCCGTGGAACAGCTGATAGGTTCAAACTGCTGACCTTGTGGTTCACAGCCCGATTCATAACCACTACGCTACCAGAGCTCCTTTAAAGAAGTGTGAAATACAGTACATAAACCATGTCTTGGTTTTTTTGTTTGTTTGTTTGTCTCACTTTCTTTTGTTATTTTAAAATTTTCCTTCAACTCAGTTTGTCCTGAATTAATAGAAAAGGTACATAATAGATCATTTTATTAGCATCTTAATCAACAAATTCTGTGATCTACCTAATCTGACATTTGCTTTTTTTTAGGATGAGGATGAGTGACAGTCCACCCCGGCTGGAAGTTTGTCCCCACTGTAAGAAGTCATTTAAACGACTGAAATCCCACTTGCCATTCTGTAAGATGAATGGAACAGCCTTACCTGCTGATCAGAACGTCTGTCCATCCAAGCCAGCTGTCCTCTCTCTGGCCAAGAAAAGGAAGGGGCCGGTCAAGCACTTACTCAAAGCTAAAGAGACCAGTTTAGATAGCGAGAGAGAGAACAGAAATACCAAGTTGATAACAAACAAACCAGAAGGAAGAAAGGAACCCCTTGCACTACTAGGCATGGGCACAGTAAGTAATGAAAAGACAGAGAAACACAGCAAGAGTCAACTTCCACTCTCCCTTCAGATGTTAAAAACTGCTACACCTAAGAAAACGCTCCCGGGAGAGACTAAGGCTCAGTTTTATGCATCTGAGAACATCTCTCTTCAAAGAGAACTTGACAGAGATTGGCCTAAATTAAGGGACAGCAGAAGCAATCCTTCAGAAATAGAAACATCTGTACTGCTCCTTCCCATTCCAGTGGAACCCTTTTCACCAAATCAAGATGGAAAACATTCTTCAGGCTTACCTGGGCATGTGCACGCCCCTTCTACGAATCTGAAATTGGACAAAATTGATCTCCCAAGACAGGAGCTGCTAGTCAGACCGTTAGATGTACCTCTTGATTATCCTAGTTCTGTGAACCCCAGCCATGGGGTTAAAACAGTCAGAACGTCATTGTCACAAAAGGAGAAAGAGCCCAAACCCAGAAAGAGCCCAGAGTGCTCAGGAATTCCCACCACTGTAAGATATCGCGAGACTCAGGAGAAGAACACAGAGTCACTTCTTTCAGGCCTCGGAGTCAGCCCATCAGGTAAAACCCGACTTGAGGAGAGCAAGGCGGTCACGCTTGCCTTGAAGGAACGAGGACTTCTTGGCTTTGAGGCTCGTGGGAACAGAGGGAGCCCAGAGAAAAGTCAGTCTGTGCAAGAAGCACAGGTGTGCTCTCTTAGGAGCTGTAACCCCAAGAGGAAGCCCAGGGCTGCTGATTCTGCCGCAGAGAACGCGTCTCAAGATGAGGGTCCGAGTGGAAACCTGGCTGCTCCAAGGGGGGCAGTGTTCAGTGAGCCCCTGGCTGTATCAGAGTCGGGACATCCAAGTCTCACCTCGCTGGCTCTACGGTTTCTTCAAGAAGAGCGAGCAGGAGGCTGCCGTCTTCATCAGGTCCCTGCTCTACAGACACTCATGGGGCGTGAGGGACAAGCCTCTCTGGAGCCCAGAGCTGCCCATCAGGGCCAGGCGCTTCCCACTGGATACCAGCCACCTCTCCATCCCAGCTGGCACCACACTTCTCAGATTCCCGTCACCAGTCCTGTTGATGCTACTGATAGCCGGGCCCACCCCTGCGCCATGGGGCTGGAGTGGTTTCCAGAGCTCTACCCTGGTTATCTTGGACTCAGGCTGTTGCCAGGGAAACCTCAGTATTGGAATGCTATGGCCCAAAAGCCTCAGCTCCTCCGTCCCAGGGGGGAAAGGCTCCCACAAGGTAAGCCAGCTCATTTTCCAGGGTGTGTCTGCCCGTCCTGCTTACTCGGGGGCCTGTTGGGTCAAGAAGGTTCTGAGTGCTGGCGTTTGCACTCCCTCAGCTGTTCTTCTCTGGGGTCATGCGTGCACTGTGCTGCACTGATCTCGGACTTTCTGCTGCAGAGCCGCTGGCGGAGCTTTCTTACTCTCCCTTTCCAAGAGGTGGGCGCTGGACTGGGCGGAGGGTTGGTAGCAGTTGAGTTTCTACGTTGGGAAGAAGCATGAGTAATAGAAATTGGATGGAAACTTAAGCTAGACAAACTGAGGAAGAGCGTCAATCCACCGAAGTAGAACGAGTGCTTTGTTCCGAGTGCAGACTGGCCCTGATGGTGCTGGAAACCAGGTCTATCAACACCGAGGAACGAGGAACGGGGAGCAGGGCAGGGTTTCAGCTGCCGAGGGAGGAAGACAGCCACGGCAGCTCGGATCGTGAAAACCAGTCTCCTGGAAAATCAACCTCTCCCAGATCATCCTAGATACCACTTGTTAGTGACCAGAACAGGTTATCAGTGGGCCAGAATGAGGTTCCCTGGGGAACGAAGAAATTTCTCATGGTCTCCTGTGAAAGTTCATTGTCCCTTATTGGACCATCTCAATTTAGAATTATATGCAGTTTGTTCATTTCCCTTGCCAGGAAACTGGATTTTTTGTAGGTTTTCCAGGTGGTTGTAGCTAAAGTAGCATTTAGTCCTATGCGATTGAGTAAGGAAGAAAAGTAGATTTTTTTTCCCTGAACCCTAAGCTTCCTTGTTGTTGTTAAGTGCTATCAAGTCGGTTCCGACCCATAGCGACCCTGTACAGGTGTTCCATGGAGGTGCTGGTGGGTTTGAACCGCTGACCTTGTGGCTCACATTCTGTAACCAGTACTGTGATTCATTAGCACGTCTCCGCAGAGAAGTGTTGTGTTCTTTGGTGTTGTCAGATTAATTTTGACAGAAGACCTAAAGACCTTCCGAATCTGTGTGCAGCAGAAAAATGTGTCGGAGCTGGTGTCTGAGGTCTGGTTGAATCCTTTTTTGTTAACCCATGTTGTAGAACACACGCCATCAGTAAAGACACACATGTTGGATGCGCCTGCTCATGTGTGGGTGTTTCTAATTGTTGCACCCCCATTCAAGGAGCCCCGAGTATCAGGAGCAGCCACCGATGATAGCAGGAGACAGGTTGGCTGTAGATGGTAGTGACCTGTAGCCGTGTTGTTTGGTGCCGTCTGGTCAACTCCAGCTCAGCAGCCCCATTACAACAGAAGAAAACATTACCGTCTGTGTTTGAACATTGCCAACAGCCAGGTCAGTGGTTCAAACCCAGCAGCCACTTACAGGGATGAAGATGGGGTTATGTGCTCCTGAGAAACTGACTCTCTTAGAAACCCAGAGGAGCAAGTCTCTGGCCTGTGAGGTGGTTCGGAGCTGGAAACCACTCAGTGGGTGTGTGGGCTTTTGTTTTTTGTGTGTTTGTGGCAGTGTGTTTGTGGTTTTTGTTTCTTTGTTTAAACACACTCCTCATAATAAGTCTTCAGCAGTGAGATGGCGTACGTGCTGGGCTCAAAACACTGGGGCTAGGGAGGTAACAAGCCAGGAGGGGTCCCTTAGCCAGAGGAGTGTTTTAGGAAAACAGCATGTGAGTTACCTGTAGTCAAGAAAGGGGTAAGTCAAGTTCTACACCTGATATTCTGACTCTCCCAGAGGGTAGAGTGTTTCAGAGGTCCGGGGGCTATGTAGAGGGTCACTGGAGGCTTGACTGAGTCCGCTGGGGGTGAAGTGGGAGGGCGCTGGCACCAGCTGGTGAAGGAAATGAGACGGCAGGGGTGAGGCTGTGTGTTAGCAGTTCTGGGCACACAGGCTGCCCAAGGGTTGGGACCCAGTAAGGCTGTGAGGGACCTAGGTGAGAACCCACAGTGTGTGGGCAGCAGACGAGACAGCATTGAAATGAGCAGTCACAGCTTACCTGGGTATTGGCGTGGCCTCTGTAGGACGAGGACTGTATAGAAGACCCCAACTCACACTGACCAGTCTGACTGACCCGGTAGCTGCAGATAAACAGGTTTCCCTGGCTAGACAGGAAGTCCCGCGGATCCGGACTCTGCTGGGCGAGGCCTAGTCTGGGGCCCATTTTCGTGGGCTTGTTTCTCCCCATCTCTCCCAGACATTTTCCTAGGTGAGTTAAGCCCAGTCAGGGTCTTCAGTGTCCTCCTCTTGCAAGAGAAGTATGTGTCAGTCCCCAGAGACCAGCATGCTTCTTCCGCTGTTTAGTATGATGATCATTTGGACCGTGGTTTTCACACCTACGTACCTGCTGAAAGCTGTCAGAAGTATTTGCTTAATTTATCCTTTATTCTGAGGAATCAAAGTAAGACCAGAGACCCAGCCATCATAGAGAATGGCTGCCCATTGTCAAACATGCAGAGAAATATAAGTAGCATATAAAAGTAGCATCAGCTCACCTTCCTGGCTCTGTTTCAGTTCTTCACGTATTAAACATAACTGCCAAGTGTTTGGCCAGACACTATAGTGGTGGGCTAGCAGACATGAACGTAGCCGTGGTGGTGCTACCTGAAAGGTTGACAGTGTGGACACATCCAGCAGCCCCAAGGGAGACCGACCTGACCTGGCCATCTTCCTGTAAAGATGACGGCCTAGAAAACTCTGCTGTCACGTGGGCTTGCTGTGAGTCGGACTCGTCTTGACAACACCCAGAAATAATAGTCAGACTGACTGTAGGTAGTAGTGACTTGTAGCAGTGTTGTTGTGTGGTGTCGTCAGGGTGACTTCAACTCAACAGCTCCATGAACAACCGAAGGCAACAGTGCCCGACTGAGCACGTTTCTGCAGCCATGGCATCAGACCATCTCATTGAATGTCTGATCCTTTACCAAGCATGCTGCCTTTCTCAGGGACTGGTCCCTCCAGAAAACGTGTCCAAAGTGCACGAGATGGAGTCTTCCCATCCTCACTAATACAGACATTCTGATTGGTCCAACAAATCCAACGAGATTTGTTCATTCTTCCAGCGGTCCGAGCTGTACTCAGTATTCCTTGCCAGTACCGTGATTGAATAGTCAGTGCAGCAGTTAACACGACAGTAGTAGAAAGTCATGTTTTTGACTAAAATATTCAGCAGATATAAGCTGGTCATCCCGTGGAACATATGCACGGACTAGTATATTCCTGCCTTCGATAGATCCATCACACCCAAAGTGTGCATTGATCCTGATCCCGAGACTCCCCCAGCCTTCAGAGGGCCTTGGGTGACCCAGAATAGATTGCTTTGACTTTCAGCAGTCCAGAGTACACCGCATGAATCCCCTTTTTCCTGAGGCCTCGCTTGCCCTGGGACCCTTTAACACCGAATGTGGGGGGAGGGGATGCAATAACATGAACGATCACAGCAACTTCTCTTTGGAACCCTAGTCCCTTTGTTGGAAAGACGTCCAACTGACAGAAGGATCTTGGAACCCCCGACCTGGCTTTCAACCTCCGGCTTCTCTCTAATGAGGCTCTTGGGAGCTCTTCAGAAAGGTGAGGCCGGACCTCTTGACTTTTGTGTCTCATGCTGGTTCCAAGCCTGGGGTGACGGTTCTCTTCCTTCAGCCATGACTCTTGACCCTGAGGCTAAAGAACAGAGAAACAAGTTGTAGTCTTGTCTGTGTGTGTTACGGAGTTTGACATCCTAGAAAGGAAAGTGCCAAGGATAACGTCATAGCAGCTCCCATAGCTGGGACAGCTTTCCATCCTGAATTCCCACCTCCATCTCTCCTTTGCCCATGTTGACATGCCTTCTTCCAAAGCCACCAAAACCCTACATCTCAAGGTAACCAATACACATGGTAACCATTTTAACCCAGCCCCCCACCCCCCAAAAAAGCAAGTGTATCTAACTGATTCTGGATGCACCTTTTCATCTGTTTTCAAATATCCATGGGGGTTTCAGAAAGATTGTGGAATATGGAATGGAAACATCATGGAATTTTCCCACAAGCTCTTCTGAAGCCCCTTCGTCTGTACAGTTGGCCCTTGAACAACACGCATTGGAGCTGCGCAGTCCACTTAGAACAGACGCTTCCCCGTTGCTACGGCAGTGAGCTCAAACATGGCGAGTGTCCGCTTACAGCCCCGTGTGCTGCTCGTGGTCTCCACATGAGAGGGTCTCTCCAGTGACTTCTTCCTGATGCTGCTGCTTCGTAAGCAGCTACACCACTTCAACTCACCACCATTGTTAAGGTGCCGTGAGTCAGTTCCAAGGGTTTCTGAGGAGTAGCTGGTGGGTTTGAACTGCCCACCATGTGGTTGGCAGCCAAACGCTTATCCTACGGTGCCACAAGAAGGAACCAATGCTGTACGAGTTAAGTGGACTGTGCTGGTCAAACCCGTGGTGCCCAGGGCTCCACTGTGTCGTGGCTTGGGCTCGATTCTCAGACTTTGTCCATCAATTCCGTGTCTGAACTGTGGCGTCTTGGATTACTGTCCAGGCCTAAGCCAGCCTTGTGTTTCTCTCTCGGCAGGGTGGAGCCGGTGTAGCAGCAGTGTGAGGAACGGCGTTGGTGGCATCTCGGTGCTCTTCACTGGGTACTTCGGCCTCTGCTGGAGCTGGAGCTTCCGGAACCTCAGTAAGCCCCTCAGTGCAGTCACCCTAAATGACGGGGCTCGTCCCTGAAGGGACCTCCAGGGAGGCTTCTGGGTGGCTTGTTAGAGGACATTTGTGCTGTGTCTGACCTGCCTCTGCGAATGAGGCACGGCATAGGGCCCTGGGGTGTTTTGGTTTCGAGGTTGGTGTTGTAGTGGATTTTATAAGACTTGGCTGAGACATAATAGGCCTTGTGCGCCATTCGGTGTAGTGGAGAGCTGATGGTGACGGCTGTGAGCCTTAATGCTGTCTCCCTGTAGCAGGTCAGGGTTTGTCCCCTCCTGGGTGACTTTAATCCCTGCCTCTGAACTGCTTTTCAGAAACCAAACGGCTCTCTTTACTCCAAAAGAGACAGACAAGCCAAAGCTGCTCTCCTCCGTCTGTCTCCGAGTAATCCACTGTGACTTTTTAACTCACCCCCACTGGTATTAACTTTGTAGCTTGCACCCAGACTTATCACAGGGAAAATACCCACATTATCTTTCTCTTTTAAGCTCGAATAGCTTGTGTTCTCCTTAGCCCACCCCATTACCTTCAAGTCAATTCCCCAACATGGCATTGCTCCAGGCCCCACAGGCTGTCCGTGGCCTCCTTTCTGTGGAGCAGTCAGTGGATTTGAACAGCTAACGGTGTGGGTTAGCAGTCAAGCACTTTAATCACTACACCACCAGAGCTCCTTATGTCCTTCGCAGGATATCAAAAAAGCGCAAACATTTTCATATGAAACTTTTGGTATAAAGAGCGCTAAAACCCAACCCACTGCTGGCAGTCCATTCCCACTCAGCGACCCACTTGCTAGGCTAGGACACGACTGCCCCCGAGTGTGTCCGTGACTGCACGTCTTTGCGGGAAAGGGCTGCCTCATCTTTCTCCTGAGGGGCAGCTGGTCTGTTCAAACCGCCAAGGGCTGCACCTCTGCACCATCGGGCTCCTGTGCTCACCAAAGGCCATCGTCACCCGCAAACCGGGAACAACTTCCAGAGAAGTCGAGATTTGGCTCTCTGTATAGGTTTGCTCATTCCGTGCCTCCTGACCAGGAAAGGCAGATGGCAGCGGCACAGGCGACATGGTGGTTGTTGAGAACATACGGGTCCTCTGCACTGGTGGGGAGCCCTGACCTGAGTCACTGCTCCCTCAGAAAAAAGGCCTGCCTGCCCCCCAAGGTTCACCTGAGTGGAACGGATCGAGTCCTTTTAGACCTGACCTTACCAATCACATCTCTAAATTAAAACTCAGGAAAGTGACCCAGAGCTTCTCGTCCGTACCTTTCCAATAAGTCTAAGTTTACAAAGCAGAGTACAGTGGCCTGATGGGTCGAGCCAGGCAAGGCAGCAGTGGCCTCCCGGGCCTCACGTCTCTCTCTGTTTCCCCAAAGAGCTGCAGCGCTGGCGTAAGTAGTGCCGACTCAGGACACCTTGGAAGCGAGCGCTGGACCCCAGGAGTGCGATGGAAACGCCAGCAGACCCGTTAAAGTGCGGAGTGAAATGATGGGGACTGAAGACAATTCTGTAGACAGTAAAACGCTTCTTTGGACAGATCGGGTTTTGAGTGTTTCTTTGGCTTGCTCTCAAACAGCTCCGGTTTTGGTGACTCACCAGTAGACCATCGACCGTAGAGGTGTTCCCGGGGGTCCCAAGGCTGCCTCTTGATGGAAGCCGATAGCTTCAGCTTCATCATTCTTCTGCGGTCAGCAGCCCAGCGGTTACCCACTGCACCACCAACGCTGCTGTTGGAGACCCGGAAATGACTGAGTTCACTGTGACAGTTTGTAACTAGCTATTTTCTCAATTCACAGTAAAAACCAGGACCTCGATTTTAAGTCTTTCTCCTTAAAACTGTCTCCTAAAGCTTGGGGTTTCACCATTCTTCTAGACAAGATGCTCAGCTGCAAGTATACCGATGTTGTTGAGTGCCCTCGAGTCAGCTCCCACTCACAGCATCCGTCTACAGGAGTTCCAAGGAGCAGTTGTTGGGTCTGAACCAATGACCTTAAACGATTAGCAGTCGAGTACTGTAGCCTTCAGCGCCACACCAGGATTCCGAATATACCGATCGTTGTTAATGTCAAGTGTCATTGAGTCAGTTGTGACTCACAGCGACCCTGTACAGGGTTTCCCAGGAGCAGCTGGAGGGTTTGAACCACCGACCTTAGAGTTCACAGTCCAGTGTCCAGTGCTTATCCTACAGCACCACCCCAGGACTCTGGATATACTGATTGTTGTATAAGGCTTCCCAAGAGCATCTGGTGGGTTGAACTGCTAACCTGTGGTTATCAGTCCAGTGCCACACCAGGCCTCCCAACACACCGATAGAGGACAAGTTATGACTCGACAGGCCTTCCCCTTGGGACTGTTGGAGCACCCTCCGGTCCTTGACCAGGTCGGACTGATGCCGAACAAAGACTGAAGACAGAGTCGGGTGGACTCAGAGTTGAAGGGACCCATGGAATGCCCTTACCCATGGCCCTTCACGAACTGAAATGAAATTGCACACTAAACAGTATTAACTACCTGCTCTGCTTCTTGAGAATAAGAGTGAATAGTTTCTTCGTATTCTCTCCCTAGAAACTTTTCAGAGTCCCATTCCATCCCTCAAGTGGAATTTCAGTGAAATGCATACACAGCCTTATAAATCCCCCGTCTCCTGCCCCATGAAAATTCTCAGTGCTTCCTCATTTGATGAGCCCGCCTCTGACCCTCTAAGGTAGAGAGTAGCCTGGATGTGGAAAGAGGCGCTCTTAACCAAACCTAGATAGTGTGGGTAGAGGAGCGGGGGTTGGCTGTCGGCTTTGCTCTGCCTGCCTGACCACCTCAGCCCAGCGGTCAGGAGGCCAGCCTGGGTGGCGTGTGGCCTCCCTCTGCCCTGCAAACAGGCATGCCACTCCATGGCCCCGATGCATTTACACCTGCGTGACTTCCTTCTATCTTCCCCAAACTTGAATCAGTTCTACCTTCGGCGTTAACTACGTTTTCTATTCCTGGCCCCCTCGCTTGTTCTTCCCTTCTCTCATTGTCCCCAGTGGGAGTCACTTAATTCTGCAATAGATGGGTGACTGAGAAATGTCTCCTCGATACTAGAATTCTACATCAGGAAAAAGTCTCGGTGGAAGGGGGGGATATGAGAAATAACAAGTTACAAACTGTCAGTGTGAACTCTGACATCGCAGAATCTCTACGAACAGCAGCAGCCTTGGTGGTGCAGCGGGCTAAGCGTGGGGGCTGCTCATTGCCAGGTCGGCAGTTCTTGTCATTCCTTTGTTAAGTGCTGTTGTCAAGTCGGTTCCAACTCCGTCAGTGGCCTAGAATAGGGTTTCTGAGGAGCACCTGGTGACTTTGAACCGCCAACCTGTGGATCACACTGACCTTGCGGTCTAGTGCTTATCCTAGAGTGTCCCCCCAGCACTCCCTCTTACCATCTCTGTGCCCTTACAGGACCCTGTGTATGTCCATGTGCTGTCCTTCTCCTTGTCCCTCCCCTTTTATCTTTCTATAGATCAGAAACGGGGTGAGAGGAGCTCAGAATTTAACCTTCCAGTTATGTCCTCTTTACCCCAGTCCCCTTAAGCAGAGGTCAGCCAACTGCAAAGGCCCTCAGGCCAAACCCAGCCCTGTACTCATGATAGAAATCGGATAAATGGCCTACAAAGCTCAGAATACTATCTGGCTCTTCAGAGAACAAGTGTTCCCACCCCCATCCTAAAGGAATATGCTCCCTCAGGCCCCAAAGAAGATGCAGGGGTGGGAAAGGGCCTGGCCACTGCTCTGAAACATTTTGGGTGAGGAAACAAATTTGGGACTTGTCCGCAATTCCAAACAGAATTTCTGTGCCTGATAACCCTATTGCAGATCATGGCTTCTGTTAGGAAATCTTTTCATTACTACGTACTGAGACTGGTTTGTCACTAGAATGACAGGAAATCTCTTCCGATTCCGGATGGAGGTAAGTTCCACAAAACACAGAGGACAAGGGCTTCCTCATCTGCTCCCTGCTGTCAGCTGGTTGGGGAATAATTGAGGTCCTTTTATGGGTCTGGATAACGTTCGGGGTAGTTTGAGTTGTAGAGAAATGTTGTTAGCGGCTCCAGATCTAGACAAACTCAGCTCGCTCAAGGGACGTCAGACCTCGCGGCTCCCGTTTGCCGTATGGATGTGAACTCGCCTTTGGAAGACCCAGGTGTGGGTCTTGTGTGCACGTCCATCAGGTCCTGTGCGTCAGGGAGGAAAGGCGGCGTCCAGAATGACCGATGCTACTCTTCCACATGGGATGCAGATGAGGTGAGAGGTGGGCTTCCAGGTGAGGCAGCAGCGCTCCTGGTCCTACCACATGCCGAGGGGAAGGCCTCAAGAAAGCCTTTAACCCAAGTGGCCAAGTGCTGAGCACTTCTATCCTGTCTCCTCAGCAGCAGGCTGCACCTCCCCTGTGGCCCTGGCGGGAACTCCCAGGTAAGCAGAATCTTCCAGTCTGTGCATGGCAATGCTGTGTGTGTCCATGCCAGCCACCCAGTAGTCTGCCGTCCGCCCTCTGTGACTCAGATGCTCGGGATACAGGGGTGCCCTGCCTTATGCCCATCTTAGGGGTTCATACTTGAGAGGTTCAATCTACTGGGGAAAGTACACTTTTTAATACACCTTAAAATACTTTGCTATTAACAATAAAACCATTTTGTTAAGACTGCCTTTGCGCTATGTTATATTTCTGGGGAACTCCAACTGCTGCCACAGCGTAACCTTTTTCTCCTGATTTAGGTTATCCACAGCCTCCCCCTCACAGCTGTTCCCCCCACATCACCACCCCCGTCCTCCCAAGCCTCAACTCTGTGAGGCTGGACAAGTGATCTCGCTTGTTGGCGCCTCAGTGCTCTGGCCTGCAGAATAGGGGTAACTACGTCCCGTGAGTCCTGGGGTGGCGCTGTGGGTTAATGCCTCAGACTGCAAAGTCGGCGGTTCAAGCTCACCAGCTGCTCCTCGGAAACCCTGTACAAGGTTGCTATGGGTCGGAACCGACTTGACGGCACTTCACAACAGCGTCCCATGAGCAGATTGGTGAGACTGGACATCTGAGATTGTGCCTTGCCAAGAACCTGCCTCGACATAGGTGTTTGGTTCACAAGGTGGGGATACCTGGCGACGATAGGGATAGCAAAAGAGACACAGAGACGCAAAGAGAGAGACAAAGAGATACCCCGAAACCAGAGCGGATGCGGGACTGGCATCAGGCGGATCCTGCATTGCAAACATCTCAGCCAGGAAGGCCGTAATATCCTGCATAGTAAACATCTTGGCTAAACAGGCAGTAGGGTTGCAAGGCTGGACTGAGCCCCCTGCATGCTGTAACGCACACCTTGCCAGTCGTAATGCTCCTGGATTCGTTCTGCGCCTCCGTTTTATTTAGGGGAGGAACTATACACAAAGCTGGGCGGGACTAAGACGAGTTACAGCTATCAATCTTACTTTTCCAGACATTCAGGCAGCTTTACATTATTTTGCAGGTTCGAATCTCATGACCACAACTTGGTTTCTCAAGCTTAATTAACATACCTTTTAGCACCTAGTCTCAAATGGGATCAAAAGGAGGATTCCCATTGTGTTGGCTGCCCAGACCCAGTTCTTCAGGAAAAGAGGCGCCTGGGTGAATGGGCTGCACCTGGAAACACTTTAGAGCGGGCATTCGTATTGTCCTTGGAACAGAGACCAGGGAGCCACCCAATTTACTTTGAATGAATTCTCTGAGGAAAGAACTTTGCCTGTTTGGAATTTTACAGTCTTGGCTTTTAGGCCTTGGCTTTAGGAGGTTTTTACATTTATCTGTGGATATTAGGGCTTCATGTCTGCGTTTAATAATAAACATAACTGAACACTAAGATGAAAAACAATTTGGTATAACTGCTAGGTGGTTAGAGTCTGTTCCTCAGAGCCTGCGGCCTGTATGGTCTGCAACACTTGGGCCCACAGGGCCTCAAACACCTGACCAAGTCTGCAGGGTCTGCAACAGTGCCTGTCTGGGAGGAACTGCATGGCCGCAGTGTTCTCCAGCCTCTCCTGCCAGCCAGCACCACACCGCCGTCCAGCCGGTTCAGCGTGTCTCCTTGGACGCCGACTATGCACCTTGTACTAGAGCTCCGGGCAGTACTGAGGCCTGGCTGCATTCAGTGAGCCCTGGGAGTATAGTGGATTGTATGTTAGGCTGGTAACCACAGGACAGCAGTTCGAACCCACCGGCTGCTTCCGAGGGAGACTGGTGAGAAGCCTTGGGAAGCATTTCTACTCTAGGCTGGCTGTGCATCAGAGCTGACCCTGTAACGGTGGGTGGGCCTGCCTTCTTCCAGGCTGCCTGCCCCGCCCCCGCCGCCCCAGGCAGCCATCTTCATCTGTCTCAGATGATGTGGTCTTCAACTGCCCGTCCTGGCCTTAGTTGGGGCAGTGTAAGTGCCGTCAAGTCCGTCCTGACTCAGCGGCTGTTAGGGTTTCCATGGAGTGGCTGGGGGTAGCGGGGGGTTGAACCACACACCTTATGGTTAGCAGTCCAGTGTCACACTAGGATGGTGCTTTTCTCTAAATCCCACAGGCAGGTTCGGCTCAGCCTCCACCACCTTTCCAAGTGGCTTAAGCTGCCTTGGTCTCTGGCCTCCCAAGACTAGCATGATAGAACCTCCAACGTTCCGTGAGCCCTTCCTCCCCGGAGCAGCCTTCAGCAACTCCCCCCAAACACACACACGTACATACGAACAGATCCTAGAATGAGCCAGGGCGGAGAAGCAGCTGTCATGCTCCAAAAAACCATCGGGTTTAATTGCCAGCACACGAGGTTGTGTACACGCACCAGAACCGCCGCCTACAGCCGGGAATTGACAACCAGCTCAGGCGCCAGCCAAGCAGAGTGATGATGTATTTCCCGTGCGTGCTGGCTGTGAGTCCAACGGATATCCTGCCCAGTTACTTCAGGGATAATTCCTTTCCCCCACCGGTCACTCAGCCAGTTCACCTCCAACTCTGCTGTTACCTTTAGTGGTCTCTGCACTCACAGGGTGGGAGGCAGTAAAGCTAAAGGAAAGTTCCGTCGGCTCCTCGGGTGCTGTATAGAATGGCAGCGGGCTCGCTCTGGAATATGGGGAACAGAGCGTCCCATAGTAACTCCATGTCTTCACAAACGGGTCTTCCAGTCCCCCAGACCATGGGCTGCTTCCTGATAAACCCTGCTGGGTGTGTGGGTCTGCACTGGAGGGCATAATGGCCCATTTTTTGACACTAAAAAGGAAAAAAAGGGCTTGACATTTCTGAAATTGGAATCTTAAGGAAAAAGCCTCGACTATCTAGGGACCCATGGGACATAGCGTGCTGGCTTCCTAAGGAACATGATGGTTTCTGCTCATAAATGAAGCTACGATCCGGGCCTGAAAGGGACCGTGGGCTTTAACAATCAGCATTCACAATCCCAGAGAACACAAGGCAATGAAGGGGTTTACCTCCCCTACGTCATTGTGAAATAAGGATTCTCTTTACAGAACACAGAAAACAAAGATTGGGAGCTCTTGCCTGGGGAAGTGATCTCAAGCATGGGTTGTTGGCCGAAGTTTTTTTTCCTTCGGATACACCAGAAGATGACAGAATTCTAACCAAAGTGCTACATTGTTTAGATGCTCCCTTGCCAAACTGGCTCCCAGATTTGAAGGATAGGGTGTGCAAAGAATTCAGAATGATTGTTCAAAAATGACTGGTGGGTTTGGATCACCAACCTCCCACGAGCGCCCACTCAGAATTGTTATTAAGTGCTGTCACGACATTTCTGACTCAGCCACCTTGTAAAGGGTTTCTGAGGAGCAGCTGGTGACTTTGAACCGCCAACCTTGAGGTTCAAACCAACCTTGTGCTCCAGTGCTTTATGCTACAGAGGAGCTCTGGTAGCGTAGTGGTTACGAATCGGGCTGCTACTCTCAAGGTCAGCAGTTCGAAACTACCAGCTGCTCCATGGGAGAAAGATGAGGCTTTCTGCTCCCATAAAGATTTACAGCCTTGGAAACCCTGTACAGGGTCGCTATGAGTCGGAACCGACTCCACAGCACATAACAACAACAACACACCAGGACTCAGAAGGCAGGACAACAGGACTTAGCTGAGACTTTGATTATCAACATTGCCCCCAAACCAAAACAACCCCAGTACATTGCCATTGAGGTAGTTCTAGGCCATGGCATCCTGAGGTGGAGAGTCGAACTGAGTTTCTTTGGTTGACCTCATGGAAGCAGATCACCAGGCCTTTCTTCCTCACCTCCATGGGCTGGGTTCAGTCCGTGGCTGTGTGCTATCTAGTCTGTTCCGAGTCACAGTGACCCTGTATAGGCTTTTCGGGGCTGTAAATCTTTACTGGAACAGAAAGCCTCATCTTTCTCCCACAGAACAGCTGGTTGATTTGAACTGCTGACCTCGTGGCTAGTGGCCCAGCTTGTAACCCACTACACGTTACCAGGGCTCCTTGGGTTGTCAGTAGCCAAGAGCAAACCATTTGTACCACACAAGCACCTTACAGTACTCTCCCATCTCTCCTAACGTCTAAAACCCCAGCGGAGTTTTCCTGTCTGTCACAGAAAGGAATCAGATGCTTTTCTAACTAACTGGTCACCCCGTCCCCATCCTAGGGGCCTTTCACTCACCATGTAGTATGGGACCTGCAGCGGGTGGCCTGGCCGCAGGCGGGTGGCCGACAGACTCTCTTGGACCCTTTTCTCTGTCAGGGAAGGCAGCCTGGGAGGCTTCACCACAGAAGCAGGAGATGCTGAACCCCGGGGCCGGTTTACTATCTACAGATAGAGTTAAGTCACGAAGAAACACCTGCTTCAGACACTGCAGGCACAGAACCGGTATCTTTACACTTAGTGTAGGGGTGTGTACCAGGAGAGCATGCTGAACTCAGATTTGGAGATATCTTTATTTAGTTTCAAGTGCCCAAAACCCATCTGGTGAAAGTTAGACATGGGTTTGAAGATGGTTTTCTATAGCCAGCAGGGGTCGTCCTCTTCCATGTCACTGTCTCTCCACACCCCCTCTCCCAGCACTGACCTCACAAAGTTCTGCAGTTGCCCCCCAACCCTCACACTCCTGGCCTCTCAAACAAATGGACCCAGGATCAGCACTCTTTCTGCAGAAAACCAAATTGTCACTTTGGGACTGTCTCAGACTGTGGGTCTGCTTCTAGACCAGCACAATAGAGCAGGCTAGATGCAGTGTTGGTTTCCCAGTACATAGAAAAGTTATTGTCACAGTAAACCGTATTCTAGGAAGTATGCCAGCACATTGTGGGAAGGTTTGAAGCTGTGAGGCTGGCCACGTGATGCAGTGAGCACTTGCTTTTGGGAAAACGGCGCCAAAAGACTTGCTCAGCACAGGGTTGCCACAAACCTTAAGTTTGTTTAAAAAAATAAAATAAAATGCAGTAAAGCGAGGTGTCTGTCCTCAGCTCTGCTGCAGCACTAAAGCAGGAGAGACCGTGTACATAAATATATGACCATAGTTGTGTTCCCATAACACAAGTTATGAATACTGAAGTCTGAGTTTCATATAATTCTCACATCACAAAATAGTTTGATTTTATTTTCTTAAAAAAGAAATTTTATTTTCTTAAAAAAAAAAAACTCAGCTTGCTGGCTGGGCAGAAGCAGGCTATGGGTTGGACTTGGCATAAAGGCTGTGTAGTTCCCCGACCCCCGATGGAGACTGGACAGGGCCCAGTCTCAGCACCCAGGGATGGTGCTGACTTAGAAGACAGGTTCGAAGCTGGCTTCTCTTTCTCTGACATGCTCAAGACCAATGAGCTATGAAATCCCACCCAAAGCTGTGATGGAGAGGTCAGAAGTGGGGCTCAGAGAAGCAAGCACATCCACGTGGTGGTAGGCGATCACAGGGTGATGCTCTGAGCAGGCCATGCAGGTTAGTGGGCAGCAGTGTTCCCTCCAGGGACAGGAACAAGTGCGCATCTGCACACTGCCTCCCTACACTCACCTCCTGGTAACTGGGACTGGATAAAAACAGGTTCATCTTGGGACTGTGGGAAGGAGAGAGATGCCTGCTGCAGACTTCATATTTCAGAACCCAGAAGGGAAGGTGCCCTTCCCATATAGCCGGGACTGAGCCTTGCAGAGGATGACATGGGTGGGGAGGGTGTGTGTGAAATGCTTCTATTCATTACTAGAACCATTTGTGAAATAACACACCCCTCCCCAGTGTGAGCCGGGTGAGCTTTCAGGGTGTGGTGCGGACAGCGAGGCCAGCCAGCCAGCATCGTGGGCATGGGCAGGTGCTGACCAATGACGGTACAGAAGGGTCCCAGCCTTTGGATTTAGGGGAATGTGGACCCAACTAGGGATCATACTCACTGTGCAAAATGGCACCTGGGTCCCTCCGGGCAGAATCCAGCAAGGTAGTTGATACACATGACCTTTTGGATGTGGCGGTACCTGCACAGGGGACCTGCTGGCCGAGAGGGGATGACCAGGAAGGTCTGCTTTAGAGTGAGAGAACGTGTAGAAAAGATGTGGGCGGTCATCTGCTTCCCTACTGCCAGCGAGTCTCCAGAACAGAGAAGACCAGCTCCATGGGATTGCCTAGGCTGGCATCTTTATGGAAGGAGACTGCCACATAATTCTTTTACAGAGCAGCTTGGGGATTCAAACCTCTGACTTTCCAGTTAGCAGCTGAGCAAGCACTTAACCACTGCAGCACCAGGGCTCAGAGGCTACCACTTCATTAATTTTGTTGTTGTTTAAATCAGTTGCTGTCAAGTCCATTCTGACTGATGTCACCCCCACGTGTGTCCAAATAGATCCACACTTCCCAGGATGACGTGTCAGAAGGAGATCATCAGGTCTTTCTTCTGAGGTGCCTCTGAGTGGGTTCAAACAGCCAACCTTTCATTTATGCCATTAACTTAATAAAAACCCAAACCTGTCGCCATGGTGTGAATTAATCTCCCTGCCCTTTCCACCCTGCCCAGATGGGAAGGGACCGTGGGATGTGTCGGGGGTGTCAACCAGCAAGTCCTGAGGGAGGCAGGTCAGGCGACTCTGTCTCAGAGGACTTACATCACGTGGGCCACTGTTTACCTTCTTGTAGTTATTGGTTATTCGGTTGCTAACTGCAAGGTCAGCAGTTCGAATCCACCAGTTGCTCCATTAGGAAAAAGATGAGACTTTCTGCTCCCATAAAGATTTTACAGCCTCAGAAATCCTCTACAGGGTCATGATAGCACTCAGCCCCCACTACCACTTGGCTGCTAACCCAATAGCTGGCAGTCCCATGGTAGAAAGATCTGGCCATCCTTGAGAACCCTGTGGGGCAGTTCTACTCTTTCTTATAAACTCTGAGTTAGAATCGACTGGACAGCACCCACCAGCAACAGAAGGTATAGCCAAACCCAATTCGTTCTATCAAAGTCCAACTGATCACCAGTGGCCCCAGAGGACCGAGGAGAGCTGCCCCCATAGAACTTCTAACTCAGTCATCTTTACAGACGCAGACTGCAACATCTTTCTCTCATGCAGCAGCTGGTGGGTTAGAACTGCTGACCTTACAGTTAGCAGCCAAGTGCTTAACCACTGCAGCACCAGAGGCCTAGCACTGCTAATCATTCCATAAGGAGAATGTGCTTGAAGACCCGGGGAAACACAAGGACACAGGAATTCTGCCAGGGTGTTTGCCCCTGAGGTTGGCTGGCAGGAATGGGGTAGGTGGAACATGTGTACGTGGAGTTCGGGGCACCCCCAGACAAGTCAGAGGAACGGAAACGAGATGAGGTGTGAGTGTCTACAACAGGCAGATCCTATAGGGGGTCGTGCATTTGATCCCACAACAGCCTGCAGATCGAGTCGCTGCCCTGTATCCCCAGTGAGCTCCTGGGTGTGAGATGCCACAGCGGGTCAGGGCTGAGCTAGGCTCTGACCCACATACGCCTTCCCAGTGAGCCCATCTGGTACTACATCAGGCCCCTTGCTTAGCAACATAGCATTTCCCACGGGAGCAGGAGTCTGGGGCTGGCTGCTGGGATTTCTGATTTGGAGAGACCCCCACAGATGCTCATCAAGAACCTTCCCTCCCCTACCAGAGTCTTTCAGCCCCCAGCGCACCCCTCCAGTTCTCACCATCCTTGCAGAAACCTTGATCGTACCACGGACAGTCACAGGTATTGGAAGCTGGCTTCACATGGAGGAAGGGACACTGCTTGTTGTTGCAGACACCTGAAAATGACACCATTCTTTGTATGTCACACACACCCCTACCCCCACTGCCACCCAGTCCATTCCAACCAGTAGCCACCCTCTAGGACAAAGCAGAACTGTTTCATAGCTTTCCCAGGCTGTAAGCCTCATCTTTCTCCCACAGAGCGGCTGGTGGGCTTGAGCTGCCAACCTTGTGGTTAGCGGCTCAATGCTTAACCCATACCTTCAGGGCTCCTCTTTGTAGAGAAGTGGGCTCTTCTGTGTGTGTGGTAAACTAGACAGTGACGCCTCTGAGAGCTAGAATCCAATGGAACAGTCTCTGACAGAATGCAGCCTTGTCACTTTCGTTATGTCTCACGGTAGGTAAGACTCCTTTCTTGTTTCAGCAAATGCGTTTTCCTTCTCGGATGGGTTTCTACCTTGTACCTATCGGCTCTGGCAGTTACAGGTTTTCCTGCACTGCATGTATATCATCAAACAGCCACTCTTGTAACCAGTCTTCCCTGTAGAATTCAGTGACATACGCAGGTAACTCCCCTCTTCTGACCCAAACTGGATTAGCTCTTCACACATCAGCCTCTTGCTTTTCTTCTGCTCTTCAGCAGGTTTTCGAAAACAGCAAGAACTTTTTACAGCCCACCCCCCAGCAATAATTCACTAAGCAGGGCATGTTGTTAGATACCACT
>NW_006408710.1:5573535-5587954 GCF_000296735.1 Chrysochloris asiatica
AGTTAGCAGCTGAATGACGATGTGACCTAGTGTCTTCATGAGAGCCTTCTCCTCATCACTTCCATGGGAGGGACTTCACTTGCAGAGCCCAGAGGAGCAGCTCTGGCAGGTGACAATGCTGAGCGCACCGACTACTTCAGGGTTGGCATCGAAGTGAGAATGGATCCTGCTCAGAGGAACACCTGTAGTCCCCCCCATGAGCCTGTGCTGGACTCTGTCTGTGGGCAGATCAAGACTCTTGCTGAGCTTGTCCCAAAGAAGGGACCAGCCTGTGGACACAGCTTTCCCAGTAGCCATTGTAAGAATCCTCTAGTTTCTGGAAGTTTGACTCCAGGGCTCTAAAGGAGGCATGGGGAAAGACTCAGGCTACATTCTCACCTCATTCAAACAAAATCTAGGGCGATACTCAACTTCATCCTCCTTCAACTTCCATAGCCAGTGCTTTTCAGAGCTTAAAGGGGCTTCCAAAAGTACTTGTATCACCCTGAGTGGTTCTCAAAATGTATAAAAAGAGCTTCTTCCAAGCAAGGTTTCATTGGAAGATGAGTACCACTGCTTCTCAAGAGTTTAAAACTGCCGTTGCCTTCTTCATTTCACAAATGAAGACACCAGTGCTTGGAGAGGATGCCTCCAGCTCTCTCTCATTGCTCATCACCAGTGTACAGCACTTGATGAAGTGCTAACTGTAAGCTCAAGCCTTCTAGTAAATCAAAGGACATCAGCCTCTGGGGCAACGGCCAACATTTGATGAATGGAAATAAATGCTGTGGGAGCTGCATTTCTGCATCAGGATACATGGCTGCATTCCTCTCATGGCCAGCAGATGGCACCAGCTCCCCACCCTCCAGTCCTCTCTCTCCAAGGACGCCCAATACTCCAGCATCAACGCCAAAAACCCTGGACTGCCCTTTTCCACTTTCTTTCTAATAAAGCAATTTACTGCCAACAAGAATGATATACCAATACAAAACAATAATGGCAGTCCGACGGACTACTACAAGAATAAGCAAGTTGCTCACCCAGGAGACATCAAGGCAAGTCCCCTCAGGGCAAACCCCCTTCCAAGACTAAGATTCAATGGGAATACACGAGCAGACATGTGCTCTGATTGGTGACCACGTTGGTCACGGATAAGGAGAAGTGAGGGAAAAACAGCAATGAAGCTGCGAGCTAAGCCCTACAACATTCAACAGATTCCTGTGAACCCAGGTGGAGACCTGGCTGGCCAGCACTGTGGCAAGACCTAGGGACTCTTTGGCCCAGAGTCAGTGACATAGCCACAGCGGACTAGAGTGGAGGGTGAAGCATCCAGCTGATAAGAAGAGCGGGCACATGCACATTCACATTTGCAGATAATACCCACTTGATCTGGCTTCAATGGCTGGATGATCAGAACTCAACTAGAAGAAGAAAGAAGAGGAAAAAAGGGTAATCTGATACAATTTGATGAACTTGACCTACACCTATGGATGTATTAGCTCAAAAGAGGGAACAAATCTTTACAGCAAGGATCATTCCCACCCCCTTGATATATAGGATAGACAAGAATGGGCAACTTGGACACTGGCTACCCAAAATGGGGGAGGGTTACACAGGCAAGAAGTGACTAGCTTACAAGCTTTCAAGAGGGAACCTAGATCCAGAAGGCACAAAGGAAGGTAGAATCTCCACGGAGTAGTATCCTATCTGTCTGAGTGGGGCTGATGAAAGGAGATGGGGATGGCTCTCATGTGGCACAATAGTGAATAATTGTTATCAGGACTGACTGAGGGTTGGAAATTTAAAGGTGGATGTTTTGTAGCAAAACAAGGGGAGTGGTTGACTTTACAGTCCAGGAGCGGAGGTCCCTGGGACCATTAAGGAAGAAGAATAGAATGCGGGACCCTATCCAGAGAAGCAGTGACACCAGAGATGGAGGCAGAGACGATGACGTAGAGAGATGGAGTGGCTGGGGACTCTATACCCAGAGAGGGAGAGGGACTGTGTGCTGACGACCGGGGGCCGGCTTGAGGGGTATACTCTTTGGTTGTTTGATGATGCATGGAGGGGATTGTAACCATGGCAATGAAATGATATACGATAGGATGAATGCAAAGCTAATGTTCTCCCATATAAATGATCACATAATTCACAATAAAACATTTAAAATAATAATGATATACCAGTAATCCCAGATACCATGGGGTAGGCTGACCCCTGCTGACCCACGTGTGTCCAAGCAGAACTGTGCTCCAGATGGTTTTCAGAAGTCAATTGTTAGAAGTAGTTTGCCAGACCTTTCTTCCCAAGCACTTCTGGGTGGACTCGAACCATCAACCTTCCAGTTAGCAGCCAAGCACATTAAATCCTTACAGCATCATGGGATTCCAGTAAGCATGATGTTGACTTCGATATATTGGAAAGCGATCAGTTTGCTTACATGTTGTAATTGTGGGTCTACACTAATCTGAGTGATTTGAAAGCAGAAGGGAACTTGGTCCTGTTCCTTTCCCCATGTCTAGCACAGTCCCCAGTTCCCAGCTGAAAACCAGCCAAGGTTTATTAAAGGGGTAAAGAAGTGACGAGTTTAAACAGTGGCCAAGGTGAGCCTGGTTCCAGATAAATCCTTGTCCTTTCTTTGAAGGAAGACATGCAGACAGTGGGTGAGCTCCCAGGACCCTCACCTCCGAGGAGCAGGCAAGAAATAGAATCTTGACCAGAGAGATGTTCTTGGTAAAGCAGGGGACGTTTTCTTCTCCCCATCTGCTCAGACAGGTTGTGAAGCTGATCTTCCTTAGTGATTATGACTTGGAGGATTTTCCAGTTCTCTCCCGTTGGAGAGAACACAATTTGAAAACCACTGAACGAGTTAATCCTTGAGGTTTCTTCCCAAGCCGAGAAGCACTGAGCTGTAGAACTTCATTGGGAAGAAAAGGATCAGAAAACACGTTCTCAGATCCCATTCTTCCGAGGTGTCTCCGGGTGGACTGGGAGTTCTAGCCTTTCGGTTAACAACCGAGTGCTTCACCAAAGGTACCGCATAAGGCGGATAATGGATGTGGCTTCCCCCAAATGGCCCTTTAGATGGTCCAAGAGGGACTTGATGAGGCTGGGAGTTCTGAAAGGTGGTCACCAGGTGACACAGGACCAAGTGGTTAACCCTAACCAAGAGGTCGGTGGTTTGAACCCACCAACTGCTCCGCAGGAGAACGATGAGGCATCTGCTGCCATAAAGCCTTGGGAACCCTGTGGGGCAGCTCTATCCTCCCCTGTCCTCTATGGTCTCTAGGAGTCTGAAGCGACTCAGTGGCAGTTGGTGCCTTCCAACCTTGTGGTTTGGACTTCATTCACACAGGCTTTTATTTCTGGCAAGTGATACTACTTCTCCACTGAAGGGAGCAATGTTTTCTTCTAAAAGAAGAGTTAAGAAAAGCAAATCATTTGATACAGCAATGGTGCAGATGGTTTGTGGGTTCCACAGGTGGTCTTGGGGTCTGACATTTAGCAACTGCAGCCTGGACCCGGGCCTGACAGAGAGTCCAACTCAGGGTTCATTTCTGGAGCGATTCAGTCCTTGATTCAGCTCCCTCCCCTTCTTCCCCTGTGAGAAACAAGTCTGCCCGAGCCTGGGGTGGATGGGGGGCAGCAATGACAGAGCACAGGGACCCCTTTCCCTGGGGTTTGGAGCAGTGGGTACCTGAGGCTCAGACTCAGCCTTCTTAGGCGCCCCGGCCCCGGGTGAGGGTCCTTACCGAATTTGGTGTAGAAGTAGCACACAGGCATCCTGGCAGTGTCGTACTGATGTAGGAACCTGCACTGGTCGCCCTTTGTGCACAGACCCCGTAGCCAGTGCTTGCACACCACCGTCTTGCCCCCGATGTCGTGCCGGAAGGGGCAGCGTTTACCTGGAGACCCCAGAGCACCCAGCTGGGAGGCCCACTCCCCCTCAGCCCCGGCCAGCTCACCCCTTTCCAGGAATTACTAGGCATGTGGGTATCCCACCTATGTGTCCAATCCCCTCCTTCCCCCAGCTCTCTGGTGACTGTGAGTAGCCATCAAGTCGGTCCCCTACTCAGGGTAACCCCACACACAGTGGCCATGTCTTTGGTCAGACTGCTGTGATTTCTAAGGTCTCCACTGGCTGCTTTTTGGAAGATGATCACCAGGCCTTTCTTCCTGATCTTAGTCTAGAAGTTCTGCTGAAATGTGCACTGCATCAGAGAAAACACGCCAGCCCCCCACTGACAGATGGGTGGTGGTTGGACCAGAAATGGAACCTGGGTCCCCACAGGGAAGATGGTAATGCAGCCACTGATCCACCAGTGGGGGTGGTTGTTGTGAAGTTCTGACTCATAGTGACCCTGGAGAGGGTTTCTGAGCAGTGGCTGATGGTCTTGAACCGCCTACCTTGCAGTTAGCAGTCCAGTGCTTATCCTACAGCATCACACCAAGGCTTCATGCTTCATGGTAGGAGCTAATATTGGGGGCTGAAGGCAGCGTAAAGGCCATGCTGGATCCTTAGACTGCTGTTCCCACCTCCACCCTTCCACCAGCTCTCCTTGCCTGCATGCCCCTCATCAGCAAGTCCCTTCTCTGGTTGCCCAGCTGTTGACCAAGCCTCAGGCCCAGGGCACTGGGCACCATCCCACCTCCAGGCTGGTTCTGTGGCTCTGACTCCAGAGCATCTCTGAATCCTAACACACAGCTCATTCAGGGTCCGCTGACTCTACGCATCCAGAGAAACAAACACTATACTTCACGGTGAGGGGGAGCCAATCTTATAACGATTCAAGGGCACATTACATTTAATTCTATATCATCTGTATTGAACTGGCATTGTCACCAGCAGGAAGGGCATCCAAACGCCTACATTTCTAAGCTGGCCTGGCCTGGTGGTGCCCAACTCTCTCTGCTAGAACCTGAGGAGTTAAAAGGATGCTCTATTTGAATGCCCTGAGCCCTGCCCTTGGCCATTGACAGAAACCCTGGTGATGCAGTGGTTAAGTGCTCATCTGACAACCAAATGGTTGATGGTAGAAACCCTCCTGGAATTCTGTGGGAGGAAGATGTCACATTGGGCTTCAGTAAAAAACAACCTGTTTTTTAGTTAATTCCAACACATAGTGGGCTCTCTAGGATGGAGTTCTACCACCTGTGTGTCAGGCTGTTGTACTGTGGTGGGGTGCATGTGGCTGTGAGGCTGGAAGCTATACCTCCGGTATTTTAAATACAGCAGGGTCACCCATGGTGGTCAGGTTTCAGCAGAACTTCCAGAGTAAAACAGACTAGGACTATAAAACGGACTGAGAATATTGAAAGTTCCATGGAGTGCCAGAAGAACAAACAAATCTGTGTTAGAAGAAATACAGCTAGAATGTTCCTTAGACGTGAGAATGGCGAGACTTCACCTCTCTTACTTTGGACATGTTGTCAAGAGGGACCAGTCTCTGGAGAAGGACAGCATGCTTGGTAAAGTGGAGGGTCCATGAAAAAGAGGAAGACTCCCAATGAGATGGATTGGCTCAGTGCCAGCAACAGTGGGTTTAAGCATTAACAATTCTGAGGATGGTGCAGGATAGGGAGTAGTTCATTCTTTTGTGCTTCAAGCTGCTATGAGTCAAACCAACTTGATGGCACCTAACAACAACAATAAAGTGGAACTCGTGTGGTGCTGTAGGATCAACACTGGACTGTGAACCACAAGGTCAAGCTCTTCAAACCCACCAGCCACTCTTCAGAAATACATGGCTGCTATGAGTTGGAACCGACTAGGCACTTAACAACAACAATGGAGTCCTGGTGTGGCACTATAGAATAATGCACTAGACAGAAAGGTTAGCTTGAACCACAAGGTCAGTGGTTCAAACTCACCAGCCGGTCCTTGGAAACCCTGTAGAAGGTTGCTATGAGTTGGAACTGATTCAAAGGCACTTAACAACAACAAAGCTCAGAAGGCATAAGGTACAGAAAAGAGGGAAAACTAGAAACAGAAAACACAGGAACAAGTGGGAAGAGTGTTATTACATGGTGGGGACTGAAATCAATGCTACACCGTGGGGACTGTAATCAGTGTTACACTGTGGGGACAGTAATCAATGTTACAAAGCAAAATGTGTCTGAATTGTTTAATGGAAAACTGATCTGCTCTGTAAATGTTAACTCAAATCACAATTAAAAAGTTCCTAATACTTACATTTGGTGAGGGAGAGTGGCTTAGAGAGAGGACATTACTTACCAAATTTGGGTTGTGGGGGTGAGGAATGGACCTGGCTCCACAGAGACTTAGAGGTCAGGGATAGAGGGGTTCCCCTCTTGGCCTCTGAAGACACATAGGTCAAGCCCATTAGCCCTTGGGCATCCCCACAAGGCAGAAGAAGGGACTAGCCCTTCCTGGTGGCTCAGACAGTGATGTACCCTCAACACACATTTGTACACACACACTGCTGAGCTATGAAGACACCCACCCACTGGTCCTGTGCCCGCTCCAGGTGCAGACTTGACACTCATAGCAGAGCAGGCCAAGCCCCCACTGAGCCAATGTGTCCAGGAGACCCCTGCACTGACCACCCATGGGGCCCAGGCCCACCCACTGCATCTGTCTGCTCACTCACCTTTCCCACAGACTCCTTTTGAGAAGAAGTTGCACACAGCTGAGCCCGACTCTGAAAAGCGGGGAGGGAGAGGAGAAGCGAGCTTCCCCATGAGCAAGGCAAGGCCCCATGGACCTCCTCAAGGCTAGGGCCATTGACCCCCAAATCTGGGCCAGCCTCCAAGCCTTGAAACCTAACCCCCACTCCTCACCCCTCAAACAGAGAGAAGGAGGAGGACCAAGGCAAGGTCGCCCTGGAGCTGGTCAGCTGGCCTAGCTTCTCTGGATTCACCTTCTCTCTGTACCTTTGTTTTCCCAGTCTGGAAAATGGGCTGCACAGAAACTAGCTCCATTCTCCCAGAGTGCTGAGTCCCTGAGAAGAAAGGGGGTGCACTGGAATTCCCAGACGATGGACACAAGCCCTCCTCCCCAGTCCCCCTTGTGAGAACAGAGCCATAGAGAAGGGGCCACCCCACCAGGGTGGGGGGCTGATTGTGCCCACTCACTGTCCATGCCCTGGAAAGGCAGGAGGCCGATACCCCTCTGGGTCTCCACATCTTCCTCAAAGGCAAACGTGAACTGGTGCAACCCTGCAATGAGTTCCTGCATCTTCCAGTTCCAGCTCAAGCCAAGGAGGCTGGGAAGGCCTGCCAGGTGGACTCTATATAGGCTCCTGGGCGGCCTGAAGGGTCCGGGGCTGATGCTGCCCATCCCCTACCCTCCACCCCAGGAGCCAGTGACCCCTGGGTATTCTCCAGGATTGGGTTTAGGTACAGTCACCTCAGAATCCCCACGCCCCCACACAGTGTCTCCAAGTCCCTCTCCCAGTGCATGCTGGTTTGGGGGGGGCGGGGTATTGCCTATCCCTGAGGGCTGCCAACACACACAACACCTGTGCAGACATTACCAAACCTACACTCATACTTTATACCTGAAGGTACAGCCACAGGTGAGCAAAGCCTGAGAGTTGCACAAATCATGCCCCCAGCAAGGCGGTTTGGAGTCTGCCCAAGCTTAAGAACCAAGTGAGGTGGGGAGGGGGAGTGAAGGTAATGCTGAGAGCCCCAGCTGCCCACTCCCACTGGGACCTCGGGCACCCCTGAGCTGGCCTGAGTGACAAGCCTGACTTGAGCGCTTCAAAGGAGCCAAGAGAAGAGGAAGGATAGGAAGGCTAGGGAGCAGGCCATGAATGAGGCTTTGTTTCCTTCTCTCCAACACAGCTGCCAGGCCGGCCTCCCCGCCTGGATTCCATGGGCCACCCTGAGCCTGAGAAAGTGCTTTGTAAAGGAAATCTCTATGCAAATGTTGTTTTATTATTATTACACAGCCCTGCCCCCTGAGGTCTGGGGACGTTCGGAAAGACTGACACAGGACATTTTAGGACTCCCACCAGACCAAGTTTCCCACTTCCTGGGCTCCGGCCTCGATGGACCTCCCTCCCTCTCCTCATTGGAGCTGATGCCATGAGCCCAAACCACTGCGCCACCCCCTAATGGGGAGAAGTGGGCAGTGCCCAGAAGGCATGCAGCTGGTCCAACAGGACCCAGCCTGTTGCCTGTGCCTCTCCAGGTTTGCTGTTCTTTTGAATTTCAGATCTGAAAAGAAACTGGCTGGTGAGAGAGAGAGACACCTGGAACCCAGGTGGGGCTGGGAGGGGCGGGGAAGAGAACCAGGAGTTTCCAGAAGGTACCAGGAACCAGGACACAGAGGAGGGTCCGTGGAGGGTCTGGGAGGGAGAAGCTTTGATTCCCTGTCTACGGTGTTGGCCTGAAGGGAGTCTTGGTAGCACAGTGTTGGGCTACTAACTGCAAGGTCAGCAATTTGAACCCACCAGCTGCTCCTTGGGAATAACATGAGGCTGTCTGCTCCCGTATGAATTTACAACAGTTCTCTGCCCTACAGCGTCATTATAAGTCAGAATGGACTCGATGGCAGTGGTTATGCATTGAATCCCCAAAGCACGTCCATCTTTCTAGCAAAAACCCGCCAAACCCAGTAGTATCAAGTTGATTCTGACTCAAAGTCAGTGACCCTGTGTGGTACAGAGTTTTCTTGGCTGTTGTTAAGTGCTGTTTAGTCGGTACCAACTGATAGCAACCTTGTGCACGACAGAATGAAACACTGCCCAGTCCTGTGCCAACCTCACAACCATTGTTACTGCTACCACTGTGACAGTCCATCTCATTGGGGGTCTTCCTCTTTCTCGCTGACATTCCACTTTACCAAGCATGATGTCATCTTCCAGGGTCCAAAGTATGAGACGCAAAGTCTGGTCACTCTGGCTTCTAAAGAGCATTTCTTGACTAGGGTTAACCAAAAAGTGGAAGACCCTCAACAAGACGGATTGGCATGGTGACCACAACAATTGGAGCAAGTATAGCAGTGATTGTGAGGATACAGCAGGACCGGGCAGGGTTTCCGACGTGAGTCTGAACCCACTGGAATGCACTACCTAACAGACACAACAATTTTGACAGATTTCCAGTTCTTCCTTTTGCTGCTGACCTTGAGGTGACCAGTTGAACGCACACCCTTTGTACCACCCAGGGGTCTTCCATCTGTCTACACATGGTCCTTCAAGCTCATGGCATCCCTGAAAGGCAGGAAGGCCAGATGAGAAAAGCAAGGCCCAGGAAGGCCAGGAGTGGGTAGGGTGGGGCATGGAGAGAAAGGTGGTAGCAATGAGATCCATAAGCTTTCACTGGGCAGTGTTGTTCTAGGGGCAGAGGATGACCCACCCTCCTCTGGGCTGCTACCCTCAGGAATGGCAGGACCAAGTCAGGGAGACAGACAGCTGACAATACAGCCATGCAACAAGAGTGCTGGGGGACCCCAGGAGGGCTCCTCAGGAGGGTCTGGGATGATGCAGGGAGGGCTCCAGGAGAGATGGTCAGGAGGCAACATGGTAGGTTGAGAGAGTAGTCAAGGGTTCGGTTTGGTGGAAGCATAGGGTCGGGGCAGGGGAATGGAGGGTGACAGGCTGGACTGCTGAGCCGAGACCCGAACCTGGAACCTTTAGATCATGTCCAGGAGATGACTTCTTGTTCTGAAGGCAGCCGAGATCAACACACAGCACCTCAGATGGTGAACTGGGAGGCAAAGACAGGGTCTTCGAGGCTACTTCAAAACCAAACATCAAACCAGGAGTTGCCGAGTGAACCCCAAGCCATGGTGACCCCATGGGTATCAGGGTAGAACTGAGCTCCATGGGGTTTTCAAGGACTGATGTTTCAGAAGTAGATTGCCAGCCCTTTCTTCCGAGGTACCTGAGATTATTAACTGGTTACATCACTCAGGAACTCCAACTGTGGAATTCTGCCTGCGGTGTCTCCTAGCTCTCAGGAGGCCCACAGTGAGTCAAGTGCTGTCAGAGGGGTGAGCAGCAAGGAGACCTCCCCCCCCAGCTGAGACCTCCTCCCCACACCCACTTCCTCTTCTGTCCTCCTCCTCTTCTTGTCCCAGTTGTCTGGGCCTGGCCGGCCTACGTGTGTAGCCAACGTGGTAAGGATCCATTTCCCATTCCCAACAGCTCAGTGTTCCTTTGTCATAAGAATGATGGTACCTTGCATTTATGGTTTTTGCTGATCCAAAATACCTTGCCATTTGGAAATGCAGATCGGAAGACCTCATCCCATTTTACAGATGAGCAAATAGAAGCACAGTGATGTTGAGTGAGTGCCAGGTCTCACAGTTCATGTGTCTCAGAACTGGGCGTGGAATATGGTCTTCCAACTCCCAGGACCTTTTCCTATCCTCTATCTAGCTCTAGCCAAGGGGGCCTGAGTTTATACTCTGGTTTATACTGGTTTCTAGGTCCTGAGGTGAACGGACATTATCTCCCCATGGGACTTGATAACAGAACCCCTGACCTACCTCACACTTCTCATCCAAGGGCTCAGTCCATCCTCACTACAACCTTCTGACTTGTTCTACCCATTCTACAGATAAAGAAACCGAGACCCAAAGATGTGAAGCAACAGCGTAAGTGTAGATAGGCAGAAGATACGAGAATGCAGCTGGCGCCCCAACCTTTGTCACAGACAGAAAGTGACACCCAGGCCAGAGAGGCTCAGGTTGTGCCAGGACTGGGAGCCCAGTGTTTCCAGCTCTACCCGTCTGGACCCATTCCGTCTTTGCCCTGGAACTTATCCTGAGCACTTGTGTTTGTATTTATTAATTCACGGCTGCAAAGAGCACATGCCAATCGCTGCACACACAGTGATGTTAATTTTTTAATCACTATCATTACAAGGATTTCACTGAACTCTAGCTGCAGGATTTCTGAATCATCAGCATGTCCCTGCCTTTTTCTCTTTGTAAATGATTGCTCTGAAAAACAGGCCTGGGACCTCTGGTGGAGGTCACCCTCCCGTCATCTCCCTGGCCTTGGGCAGCAGCCAGAGTGTTTCTGGGACAGAATAGCCACACCCTCCTCCTTTTTATCTCGTGCATTGTCCTTGCTCCCACCTCGGGCACCATGAGTTCATGCGCAGGGTGCAGACTGTGGCTTGGGTTCAAATCCTGACTTTGGCAGTCACTAGTCCCATAATCCTACTAGTCACTGAGTCGCCCACTGAACCCCAGGTAAGGTCGTAAAATGGACTTTCTCCGTGAGGGTGTGAGGAGACATAGAAGTGGGTGTGAATGCCTGGCACAGGGAGGGGTTGATTAGAGAATTCTCCAGGAAGGAAACACCTGTCTACTATTAACCCACTGCTGGCAAGCTGAGTCCAACTCAACGCCACTGATGTGGAACAGAGTAGAATGACTACACAGGGTTGTTGTTTAACTGTAATCTTTACAGAAGCTGATTGCCAGACCTTTACTTCACAGCACTGTACTGCTGGGTGGGTTTATTCTGCCAACATTTCGATTATTAGTTGAGTGAAGAGTAACCCATGTGTGGCATCCAGAGGCTCTGTCTAGGGTTAGCCCTTCCCCCAATAAGGCAGGGGGATGGGTGTGGCTTGATAGCCAAGGACAGAGGTAGCCTGCTCCTGCCGCAAGTCCCTGGAGGATAGACACTGGACTGCAAACTGCAAGGTTGGCTGTTCGAGCCCACCAGCTGCTCCATGGGAGAAAGATGAGGTTTTCTGCTCCTACAAAGATTTACAGCCTCGGAAACCCTATACTGAGTCGGAACTGACTTGATGGCACTTGACAACAACAACTAGGGACACTTAAGGAGCCCTTGGTGGCATAGCGGGCTCTGCATTGGGCTGCTACCCCAAAAGCTTGGCCGATTGAACCCACCAGGTGCTCTGTGGGAAAAGATGAGGCTGTCCGCTCCTGTACAGATTTAGAGTTTTAGGAAGTCCTAGAGGGCAGTTCTACGCCGTCCAAAAGCATCATTTTTCAATTTTAAAGGAATCTCTGAAAAACAGGTGCTAGGCAGAAGAGGTCAAAAGACCCATGTTTCTTGAGGAGCTGTGAGGGTTCTTCTGCTGTGATCCAGGAGGGGTAGATTTTCATGGTGTTGGGAGAGGCAGGAGGTCAGGAGAACTCTGGCCCATAACCCAGGAACAAGAAACCAGTGTCTTCTCCTCTCCACTGCTCTTTGGCCCCCAAGATGCCACTTGGTGTGGCCAGCTGTTGGCCCCACAATAAATAGCTGCTTGAAGTGCAGGACAGGGAGACCCAGGAGTCAGACAGTTCTGTCCTGTCTTCCCAGAAGCCTGGTCTCCGGGAGTCAGTGGTGGTGGTGGTGGTTATGTGCCATGGAGTCGGTTCCGACTCATAGCGACCTTGTACAGGGTTTCCAAGGCTGTAAATCTTTACGGGAGCAGAAAGCCTCATCTTGGTAGTTAGTGGATTCTAGAAATTAAACCCAGGGAAAGGCACCCCAGGAGCTTGGGATGGTGACAGAACCAACAACCCACTCATTCCTGGTCCAGAGTCCCTTCCCACCCTAGTTAAAGCAGTTTAGTTATTTCTACCCATTTTACAGATGGAGAAACCAAGACTCAGAGGGAGTGTTAAGCACCCCTCCAGCCCCCGAATATGTGTCGTGCACTCTAACTCCTATATTTGGGAGTAGGTTGTGTTTGCTATGTTAATGAGGTAGTATTCGTGTAGGGAGTGTGTGGAGCCCACCTCTTTTGAGATCTTAAAGGAGCAGATTACAGATGCAGAGGTGAAGGAAGAGAGATGCCATGTTATACGCAGATGGCACAGAAACAAGGAACCTACCCCAGGAGCTGACACAGACAGAAAGTCTTACCCTAGAGCTGGCGTCCTGAATTTGGACTGCTGGCCTCCTAAGAATAAGGCCGGACATGTTGTTAGGATGGACCAGTTCCTGGAGAAGGACATCAGGCATGGTAAAGTGGGGGGTCAGTGAAAAAGAGGAAGACCCCCCAACACGATGGACTGACACATTAGCAATGGGTTAAGTATAATAACAATTGTGAGGTTGGCACAGGCCCGGACAGTGTTTCATTCTGTCGTGCATGGGGTTGCTATGAGATGGAATAGACTCAATGGCACCTAACAACAAGAACAGTCCCCTAAACTGTAAGAAAATACATTTCTATTTGTTAAAACCAAATCACCTGTGAATTTCTGTTATGGTGGTGATGCTGTGCCGTGGAGTTTCTGAGGCTGTAAATCTTTACAGGAGCAGAAAGCTTCATCTTTCTCCTGTGGAACGACAGGTAGTTTTGAACTGCTGACCTTGAAGTTGGCAGCCTGACTCGTAACCACTATGCCACCAGAGCTCCTTTAAAAAAAACCTATCACAAACAACATAAGAGAGACTGTTGTTGTTATGTGTCGTGGAGTCGGTTCCGACTCATCCCGACCCTGTACAGGGTTTCCAAGGCTGTAAATCTTTACAGGAGCAGAAAGCCTCATCTTCCTCCCACGGAACAGCTGGTAGTTTTGAACTGCTGTCCCTGAGGTTCGCAGCCTGATTCATAACCGCTACGCTACCGGAGCTCCTTGTAAGACAGACTAGAACTGCTGTAAATCTCTGCTGGAACGGACATCGTTCACCCGAAAGGCAGTTGATGGGTTTGAACTGCTAGCTTGCACCTAACCCACAGTGTGCTGTGTGACGGCAGCATTACAGAGTTAAAGCAGCGAGGAAGAGACAGTCTAAGCTTGAATGGGGGTTAGAATCCCAACTCACACTAGTTACTAGGCCTCATTCTTTGTACACATTCTAATTCCCACAAGGTCTTAGTCTTATTTCCCATCTACACACAAGAAAACTCAGGCTCTGAGGCTTAGACGAGTTTCCCAAAGACTGCAGCTCAAGTCTGCATGACCCCAAAGTCAAGCTCCTCCCATCCCACTAAACGGCAGTGTGGGAAAGGCCCCCTGGGCTGCTATAAGGTCTCTGCTTGACCCTAAGGGGAGTCCACTGATGATTGGATAGACATGTGGATTGTATTCTTGTTCCTAGAGTCCAGGAGACAGGATATTTTGGGACTTGGCCTAAAGGGGTGTCCCGGATTCTCCTTTGTTGCCATATTGAGTCTGAGCCATGTCTTCAGGCTGCCCTCCTTCCTATAGGCTCTGTGTCCAGGGATTACTGGGACCATGAGAGGGAGTCTCCAAAACCCCAGCTCCACCCACAGCCACCTACACCCAGGGGAAAAAGGTGTACCATCAGCAAAAAAAGGACTGTTGGCAAAATGAATGGGCAGAGATGGCATGCTGGGGCCAGGAGGCTCTTAGCTTCTGAGCTCTTAGCTCAGGTCACATTCTGGTTTCTACCTACTTACCCACAGTTCTGTCTTCTTCCCTCATCTGCCTTCTGCTCCCACCAATCTCTGGGAAGCTATTCATTCATTCCTTCATGCATTTATTCACTCACTCACTCACTCAAAACTGGTAGTATAGTGGTTA
>NW_006408710.1:5588884-5597392 GCF_000296735.1 Chrysochloris asiatica
GTTGGATGGAGACTGGTGGAACCCCAAGACAATATGGCTTTAACCACCCTTCAGATCTGAAAATGAACTCAATTCCATGGCTCAATTTTCAGCCAAACAATAGACAGGTCTGTAAGGGGAACAAAACACTAGGAGGTACGCATTCCTTAGAATCATCAACAGTTTGAGATCAAAAGGACATTTTCCCAAGGACAAAGTTCAGAAGAGTTAGGTGAGGAGGAGTGGAAACAACAAAGGAAGAAAGTAAGCAGGGATAAATGCTGTTACATTGTGAGGACTTCGGTCAATGAGATGAAATACAATGTATACAAATTGTTGACTCTAAAACTGATTCAGGATAACAAGTTTTTAAAAATGTATCATTGACTTTCTACTCACTCTGGAGGAGACGGACAAGACAAGACACAACTGTGGCCTTTAATGATGGCTTGATGGGCAGGATAAAGACCCCCAAAGCAGTCCCTGCTCTGTTACTGAAGCTGGGGAATGTGAACTTTACATGGTAACCGCACTTTGCAGATGCATTAAATTAAGGGTCTTGAGATGGGACAATTATACTGGATAGGAGTAGGAGAAGCACTAGACTGCAAGGTGGGTCTGAAGTGTAAGGTTGGCAGTTCAAATCCACCAGCCACTTCTCGCTAATCCTATACACAGTTGCTATGAGTTGGAACCAACTCAACGGCACTAAAACAACAAACAGCCAGTGGGTTCAATGTAATTCACATTGAAAGGGAAATACAAGACTGACAGAGAGCTTCGAAGCTGGAGGACTGGAGTCACAAACCAAGGAATGCCAGCAACCTCTGCTATTATTGTTAGGTGCTATTGAGTCAGTACCGACTCATAGTGACCCTATGCTCAACAGAGCATAACACTGCCCGGTCCTGGGCCAACCTCACAATCATTGCTACACCTAAGCCCATTGTTGCTGTCACTGTGCCCATCCATCTCATTGGGGGTCTTCCTCTTTTTCTCCAGCCCTCCACTTTACGAAGCATAACTGCTCCCTCCTAATGATATGTTCGAAGTATGAGAGACGAAGCTTAGCCATCCTGGTCTCCAAGGAGCACTCTGGCTGTACTTCTTCCAACACAGATTTGTTGGTTCTTTTGGCAGCCCATGGCACTTTCAATATTCTCCTCCAACACCACAACTCAAATACTGTCAAGCCAATTCTAACTCACTGCTGTTAAGTGCCATCAAGTTGGTTCCGACCCATAGTGACCCTGAACAGGGTTTCTGAGGCTGTAAATCTTTACGGGAGCAGAAAGCCTCACCTTTCTCCCATGGAGCCGCTGGTAGTTTTGAATAGCTGACCTTGCATAGCACCCCTATATACAACAGAAGGAAACATTGCCCAGTCAGTCCTGTGCCATCCTCAAAGTAGTTATTATGTTTGAAGCCATTGTTGCTGCCAAGGTGCCAATCCATCTCACTGGAGGTCTTCCTTTTTTTGTGTGTTGACCCTTCACTTTTCCAAGCATGATGTGCTTTCTCCAGGAACTGGTCCCTCCTGATAATATTTCTACAGTATGTGAGATGAAGTCTCACCATCCCAGCTTCCAAGGAACATTCTGTCTGTACTTCTTACAACACACATTTGTTTGCTTTTCTGACAGTCCATGGTATTTTCAATATTGTTCATTGTTCTCCAACACCAGGTTCTAAGCGACCTCTAGAATCTGGAAAAGACAAAGAATTGATTCTCCCCTTGAACTTCTCCCTAACCCTGCCAACACCTTGGTTTTAGCCCAGTGAGAACTACTTCAGATTTTACAACTATAAAATAATACGTTTGTTTTTAAACTACAGACATATCTCTTTTTATTGTGTATCACAGATGTTGTGATTTTTTTATACACAAATTGAAGGTTTGTGGCAACCCTTGTTGTTGTTGTTGTTGTTAAGTGCCATCGAGTCGGGTCCGACCCATAGCGACCCTGTACAGGGTTTCCGAGGGTGTAAATCTTTACGGGAGTAGAAAGCCTCATCTTTCTCCCGCGGAGCGACTGGTAGTTTCGAACCGCTGAACTTAAGGTTCGCAGCCCGATTCGTAACCACTACGCTACCAGAGCTCCTGCACCCAGTTAATCTATTGTTGTTGTTGTTAGGTGTCATTGAGTTGATGCCAACTCATAGAGACCTTATGCACTCCAGAATGAACCACTGCCCAATCCTGTAGGCACCATTTTTCCAAAATCATGTGCTCACAATATTTCAAACTTTTTCGTAATGCTATTGCTCACTTGATAGATGGCCGTCTAATGTAAACACAACTTCTGCATGCACTGGGAAACCCAACATTAGCGTCACTTGCTTAAGTGAGATAGTCCCCGTAGCAGGTTTATGGTAACCTGCTGCATACAGCAACAATAGGAAATGAACTCAGCCGAGAAATTAGCCACTAAGCTGACGATTCATTCCTGCAGCGTGGGAATCTGAAGGCATTTGCAGAGTGCATCATAAGCCCACTTAGCGCTTCCCTGAGCACCAAGAAAAGACTTCTGGAGGACAGGAAGTGAAACAGGCAAGGTATGTATTGGACGATGTTCCAAGCAGCAACCACAGTGACAGGCAGTAATGAAGGAAGTCCCTCTGGTTCTACATGTAGGGCTGGATCAGGCACACAGGGCTGTTGAGAGAGGCTGGGAACAGGGAAATCCTGGTTCAGAAAGTAGAGCCTTGAACCTGAGGTCTTGGGGAGTCATTGAAGGACCAACTTGGTAGTGGTGTGGCCATCATCCTAAAGTGCCAAAGAGTAGGTGACTAACCACAGAAGGTTTTCACTTAGTACCAGAGGCAAGAAACCTGAATGCAGGTTGTTGCCAGTCCGTGTTCTCTACAAAGGCTCTAGAGAAAGACTCTTGTCTTTCCTGGTTTCTGTTGCCCCATGTGTTTCTGGGCATGTAGCTGTGTCTCCACATGGCAGTTCTCCCCCTCTGTATCTCTTTTCCACTTTTCTGAGTCTCTCGACTTGGACGTGGCCCCACTGTACTCCTGTATGACCGCGTGGTAACTTACCCAACAACATTTCCAAAGACTATTTCCAAACAAGGTCACTGTTTTAAATCTCTAGTGCTATAACAGAAGCATCACAAGAGGATGACTTCCACAAACAGAAAGTTATTCTCTCATAGATTAGGAGGCTAGACGTCTGAAACCAGGGCTCTGGATCTCAGGCAAGATTTCTCCCTGTGTCTGTCAGCCCTGGGGAACATCGTCATCTCTTTTCAGCTGCTGTTTTTTTTTGTTGTTGTTGTTGTTCCTTGGGGATCTTCATGTGGCTTGGCATCTATCCAGGGGCACATTAGCCAATAAATAAGGTAAGCAAGAGCTTACTTACTCAGCTGTAGTGAACAGTTTCACCATATCTTTGATACTGCCAAAGCCTCTTCCCAATCCCTGATAAGTGCTGTACTTTCTAAAATATAAACATGTAGACGGTTAAGATAAACTATCATTTTGCAAAAGAGTTCTAACAGGAATTCCTGAATCCCAATGGGTAGTCTTGTGTTCTTCCTGGGGTACATGGATGTCCGTCCCTCTTGGAGAAGAGGAGAGGGGGATTCTAAGGAACCCAGACCCGCTGGCTGATTGAGGGCGTCGATGAATTCATTCTCCCAGCCCAGCCTGATGCTCCTGGTAACAGATGGTTGGGTTAGGGTTACAAGTTTGATTTCCCTTTGGATCAATTGAGTCTGGAAGAAAAACTCCCTTTTTGCCACCACTGACTGCCCTCGGGTCTGTTGTCTCTTCGTAAGTCTCGGGTCACAAGCGGATATGGAGAGGGAACAGATGGAAAAAACCCTGCAGCCCAAGTATTGACAGGGAACCCATTGTCCCAATGTACAAACGCCTGTGGACAGGCAGGCGGGCAGAGGACAGGCCCCGCTGCCCAGCCTGGATAAACCATCTTGACCCAGAGGGCTGTGGAGGGCAGTCAAGGACACAACAGAAGGAAATATTGCCTGGTCCTACACCATCCTCACATCACTGTATATATACAATGTTGTTGTTGTTATGTGCTGTGGAGTCGGTTCTGACTCATAGCGACCCTGTACAGGGTTTCCAAGGCTGTAAATCTTTACAGGAGCAGAAAGGCTCATCTTTCTCCCGCAGAACAGCTGGTAGTTTTGAACTGCTGACCTTAAGGTTCACAGTCCAATTCATAACCACTACGCTACCAGAGCTCCTTATATATAAAATGTACATTACATTTATAAATAACTCATATACGTGTGTGTTTCTGGAGAATTTGGCCCATGAAAGTCAGAGTGCCACCCAGTAATGTCTGTCTTCTCTGTTGTAGCTTTGGGCACCTTGTAGAGTGCTTGCCACGTAGTTGTTGTTAAGTGTTGTCGAGTAGGTTCTGACCCATAGTGACCCTCTATAGGGTTTCTGAGGAGCAGCTGGTGAGTTTGAACTGCTGACCTTGAAGTTCAAACTGACCTTATGGTTGAATGCTTATCCTACAGTGCCACACCAGAACTCCTGGCACATAGTAGGTACTCAATAAATGTCTGCTGAATCAATGAATGTGCCTGTGAATTTGTGATTGTTGTTGATGTTCCAGAGACTATCTAACTGTAAACTCAGTAGTAGGCACCAACTTAGCTGGGAGCAGGATAGAAACCTGGTTTTGAGAGATAATGCCAGTGCATCATCTCTTCTAAGTCAGCCAAGGTGGTACCCAGTCCATTTACTGTCCTACATCTACAGAGAATAGCTCCAGCCCATAGCCCACCTGCTCAAGACATCCCTCGACCTGATTTCAGGAGGAGAAACTAGGAAGCTACGCACACGTGGTCACTTCTCAATTAGACCTAACCAGACTTAAATGCTCACACTCTAGTGGCTAGAAAGCAGTGCCTGTTTCCTCAGGACCACGCTTCCAGCCAATAAGGTAAATGGTCTTTTGCAACAGATTTACCCTATGCAATATACATCGTTTGATTTCTTGACTGTTGCTTCCATGGGAGTTAATTGTGGATCCAAGTAAAATGCTATTCTTAACAACGTCCATCCTCTCTCCATTTATCATGATGTGCCTTATGGGTCCAGTTGTGAGGTTTTTTTGTCTTCTTTATGTTGAGGTGTAATCCATACTGAAGGTTGTAATCTTTGATCTTCATCAGTAAGTGCTTCAAGTCCTCTTAACTTTCAGCAAGCAAAATTGTGTCATCCCAATATTGTAGGTTGCTCATGAGTCTTCCTCTAATCCTAACGTCGCCTTCTTCTTCACACAGTGAAGCTTCTCGGATTATTCTGTCAGCATACAGAGGGAATAAAGTATTGTGAGAGAATATAACCTTGGTGCTCACCTTTCCTGATTTTAATCCATTCAGCATCCCCTTGTTGGGCTCGAACACTTGCCTCTTGGTTTATGTACAGGTTTCTGATGAGCACAATTTTGTGTTTTTGAATTCCCATTCTTCGCAATGTTAGCCATAATTTGTTGGGATTCATACAGTCAAATGTCTTTGCAAAGTCAATAAAACACAGGTATTTTCAGGTATTCTTTGCTTTAGCCAAGATCCATCTGATAAGAGCAATGCTATCCCTTCTTCTCGAGTCCTAGTGTGGCGCTATGGGTTAATGCACTAGACTGCAAAGTTGGTTTGAATTACAAGGTTGGTGGTTCAAGCTAACCAATCACTCCTTGGAAATCCTCTATGCGGTTGCTATGGGTCGGAACCGACTAATGGCACCTAACAACATCCCGTACTTCAGGTCCTCTTCTGAATCTAGTTTGAATTTCTGGCAACTCCCCCTAAAAGTACTGCTGCAATCTTTTTTTGAATTCCCTTCAGCATAATTTCACTCGCATGTGATATTAATGATGTTGTTTGATGATTTCCACATTCCGTTGGATCACCTTTCTCTCCATAGACTCAGCTTTATTGATGTGCACCTTGGCATCAATCCTCCATCGATACCTGTGCAAATCTGTAAGGAGAAGCCTAAGGGAGTGAGTGTGTGACCATATTAGTTATCAAGCTGTTGTTCAAGACCCCATCTGTCCTCTTCAAAGGCTTCACCAGAACATCTCCCAGACCCGTGTTAATTCTGGGACCTTTTTTGTCCCGTGGTCTTTCTGTGTCTCATTCATTCCCCCTTTTCCTTGGACTAACAGGAAGCTCAGAGTCACGGTGCAGCCCGCCTTTGAGAATACGGAGGCCCACCTGGGACACATTTCTGTGCACAGCCTTTAGAATGGTTGTACTTTGTCCCAACATTGTGTTCTCTCTGATCTATTTTTATACTAATGTTTTTTCTTCATGTCGTTTTGTAAACTGCCTCCAATCCTTTTGGAACCAGGCACAAAAACAAAAACAAAATTCAGTAGGGTCCTGTGGCCTTGGCAGATAGTTTAACATACCAGTGACATTTGGGGGTTGGATTCCTACTAAGGTAAGGTAGCTACCTTGAGCTCTTCATGTGCCCTCTCCAAGGCGTTTCCTGTTAGAACATCAGCTCAGTGGGTTAGAGCAACAGGTGATAGAAGCACCCATCTGCCGTGCCCTCCCCCACAAAATGTTCTTTCCAGCCTCCCATCTGTCCACTGGCAGGAAGCCACGGGGCCTGGAGGAGATGGCAGAGAGGGGGAACAGATAGACAAACTCTAATTCTACTTCCAATGTTCCCTTTCTGCATCCTCAATCCGGGGCCCCAGGTTCCAGGTTAAACTGTAGATAGGGGCATGCTCTTTAAAGGTGTGGCTCTGGCCAAATCTCCCAGAAGCCCCAGGGCTCTTAATGATTGGCATATCTCCATCAATGGTCAAACACAGATTCTCCAGGCCCTTCCAGTATCTGCAGTTGCTGGCGATGGTGGAGGGGTTTGTCCTCTGGTGGCCCCCCATTTAGATCTATCTGGTCCACATCTACTTGACCTTGCTGGAACAGTGCCTCTCTCTCTCTGGTGGTACCCTCAGCTAGACTCCCAGGATGCCTTCAACCCTACTGGACAGCCACTGTGTGTCCAAACGTCTCCCTCTCTCCCTTGGGGTCACTGTCTGGCTCCGAACAACTCCCAGTACTATCTCCCTCTTGAGCTCTAATGAGCGAACAGGGGGATACTTCATTATATTTTAATTATACCTCTAATTGCTTCCTGGGTGAGAGGCTGAGCCATGCACAGTAACCCAGATCTCTTGGTCCTAGGGCCGAGTGTTCCCATGGGAAAGGCAGCCACACTGGGACCCCCAGCTGCAGAGTGTCTGTACTGTCCAGGCCCCCAGATGTGAATGTGGGAGTCGGTGGTGGGTGGGGAAGGTGATGAAACTGGAGTTGGGCCAGTGAGGTAGATGGCCCCTGGGTCCCCACCCAGGAAAGATGCACCCCAACCTCGTGTCAGCAGCTTTCATGCGCTGTGTGCGGCAGACTGGAGTTTAAAATGTTCTCTCATAATGGCTAATACTTCAGAGAAAGTGGGCATGTGGCCTCCCCAAGCACATTTCTCCATCTTTAAAATGGGGATGCTGAGTGTCCCTCCAAGGGCTCAATCTCCAGGGTCCCAGGACACCAGGGGAGGGAAGAGAGGGAGTTGAGGGCAGAGGCTGTGCCAGGTGGGCCTGAGATAACACCCCCCCCCACATTTGCTTCAATACCACAGTACACATACAACCTTGCTGTATCTAAATGCCAGCCCTGACAGTGGGCAGGATTCCCATTTCACAGATGAGAAGAATGAGGCACCAAGCAGTTAAGTGACTTGCCGAAGGGCACCCAACTGGTAAGTGGCAAAGCAACATTGAGTGCCAGGACAGATGGGCACAGGAGACCCACTCAGTGAACTCCTCCCAGTCCTAGCCCCCCCCTCATTAGCTCTAACGTGCCTTCCTTAAGTTCAAGGGTAGTGGATGGGAGGGGACGGACCAAGAGAGAAGCCATGGGGGCACAGGTACCCCCAGAACTCCCAGAACCCACCCTCCCAAGAAACAGAGACACACACCAGAGGTGCTATAGGGATTTTTTTTTTTTCAAAAACTGTCCCCACAACATTAAAACAATAGTGGGGGTGGGTGGGTGGATGGGAATAGAGTTTAGAATCTGGAACTGACCATTATTGGGATGGGTTTCAAGGGCAGCTGATGGGGGTTGTAAAACCTGCCTTGATTCCTCCCCCACCTGGGGCAGGGCTAAGTTACTAGAAACCTGCAGCAAGAGGGTATGTGAGTCAGGAACTAAGGTAGTGTCTCCTAGAGTCAGGATCTATCTGGCCAAAAGAGAGAGGCTAGAGCAATCCCACCCCACCCCCCAGCCTTGTCCGGAACCCTTGTTTTAATTAGTTCATTTGTCCCACCCCATCCCCAGCCAGCTACACATGACAAGAGGTGGGCCAGCTTGTTCCCAGGTCACAAAGCTGGTCCTCTCATATTCACCCTCTACTTAACCCCCTCAGGTTAGGGTAGCCAGATAAAAGAGCACTTCAGTAAAACTTGAATTTCAGAGAAAATGCATCATTTTTCACCATGTTCCATGTATCATTTGGAACATCCTTAGT
>NW_006408710.1:5597807-5600441 GCF_000296735.1 Chrysochloris asiatica
ACGAGGTTGTTCAAGGTGAGCTGGTTTCTCCTGCGAGCACTTCAGTTTGCTAATGTAATATCCATTGTGCATTTTTTGAGAGGAAAGGACTTAGTAGAAAAGTTTGCTACAAGAATGTGATTTCTCTTCAAGTGGCAGACTTAGGTTCCAGAGATTGCTCTATAAGGAAGAGTAACCATCAAGAACAAGCAACCCCACAGGGCAGTTAGGACCTCAGCCCCGTTTCTAGTGTTATCACTGGAAGGCTCCTTCCGGAAAACTCACGAAGCCTTCCTTCAACGCCCCCTTCCTGGTCTCGTCCCCGGAAGGGGTTGCATGTAGCGTACACATATGTGGCTCACCACCAGACCCCGCTAACTCCAAGGGGCTACCAGAACCAAGGATGGAGGAGTGGGGGAACAGGAGGGGGTGGGGACCATTCCTTCCTCCAGCCACCACCAGTTATAGCGGAGGGATTAGGAGAGAAAGGAGAGCCATGTCCTGAGCCTGCCTCTGGGCCCACCTGCTGTAGGTGGCAGGGACTCAGGTGGACATCTGGCACCCAGGAGAGAGCAAGAAAACAGACCCAAAGGAGAAAGCTGGTTCCTCCGCAGGCACACGACCCCAGCACTACACACAGGCAGGTCATCAAGTCAGCTGGCCACTTGATCCCCGCGCTGGCTCCCCAACTCCTCCTTGGAACCCTCAGGCCTAGTCAGGGCCCCACATCCACGAGGTCTCTTGGTGGTGGCTGCTCAGGTGGGTGGCAAGTTGCACAGGATGGGTACAGATAGAAGGGGAAGCCAGGAGCCTGGAGCGCCGTCTACAGCCTTCACACTCGGATCTCATCCTCCTCCTCCTCGTCCACGAAGGAGAACTCCTTGTCGGGCTGCCTCGGGAGGGGGACCCGGGTCCTGTCTGGCCCCCGGAAGGCGGGGCTGCGCTCCTCCAGGACCCCAGAGGTGCAACTGGACAGGGAGCTACTGTCCCGGGTGGTGTGGCTACCCACACTGCGGGCCGAGCCAGGGCTAGGGGCTGCCACTGCCCACCCATCGTCATCGAGCGTGTGGGAGGGCAGTGAGGAAGAGTCCGCTTCCATCTTGCCTTCCTGCCTGGCCAGCGGAGGGGCTGCAGAGCAAGGCAGAGGAGCTGGGGCCTTGAGGCTGCTGGGACCCTCATCACCATGGAAAGCCCCATCTTCCTCCTCCTGGGGCTCCCACTCATCCTTGTCCATAATGCTGAGCACGTCGCCCAGCATGGAGGGCCCCAGGTCGATGTGGAAAGACATGATGGATTCTGCATGCTTCAGCCCGTAGCTGGCCTTGGGCACCACGGGCAGATCTGTCAGGTCCCCGAACGCCTGCTCGTCCAGGATGGGGTCTGGCGAGTGGGGTCCCCCGGCCCCGTTGCGGCTGGGCAGCCCCTCTCCAGCAGCCCGCTCCTCTGTGTCACCCTCCCCAGAGCCCCCCTTCTTCACAGGGCTGGATGACAGGCTCTTGGGCAGCTTGCTAGAGCCCTTCTCCGCAGTGTCCTTCTCGTTCAGCTGGGGCAGGGACATGGCATTCTTGACAAAGAAGGCTGAGTCCCGCAGAGAGCCCAGCATGTCCCTCTGCTCCCGGTCACCCCTGGTCACTGACTGGGACTGTTTACTGCCCCGGAACTTGCGGGCCAGGAGGCTGCGCTTGGAGGACGAGGCGGAGGCCTGTTCATCCAGGGATTCGCCGTCCGGCTCGCCAGCCTTACTGTTGAGGAAGGAAGTGTCTCCAAAGGCGTCCCCAGCCCGGCCCACGTGCATGGTGTGCCGGAAGTCACCTAGGGGGGCGCTGATCATCTCAGCTGTGAGGTCCACGCGGGAACGGCGCTTGGAGTGGACAGAGCTGGACACCAGTTGCTTGAGGATAGGCATTGTGCCGGGTGGGATGGGGAGGTCACCGATGGGGCTGCGGTCAGATCTGAAGTCCGGCGGGGGCTGCGTGTGATGACAAGGAGATCATAGAGCTGTAAGCAGAGAGCAGGAGGTAAAGGTTACCACGGGCTGGACACCAGGCACAAAAGCTCACCTGCCCAAACCTTTGAGGCAACTTAACTCATGGTATCAGAGTAGAACTGTGTTCCACAGGGTTCTCATTGGCTGAGGTTTTTCAGAAGCAGATCACCAGGCCTTTATTCCAAGGCACCCCTGGGTAGATTTGAACCGCCAACCACACCCACATTCACTGCTTATACTGTACCACTCAGGGACTTCCATGTACCAAGGGGCTGTTAATTAAACACCAGCTCCCTGATCAAACTAAAACGAAATGAAAACACCAGCAATCAGTTTCACAACCCTGCCTACCTTCTACCCATTCCATATGCTCTCCATTTGGGAGAGGAGATTCTGTAATCTGGTTAGAAGGCAAGTAACCACACACGCACACTCTCCCTGAGACAGATACAATCACTCACAGTCAACCACGTTTATGGATGTGACGGCTCATAAGCAGACGTCTAAGAACGAGATTCAGTCTAAGACTTGACGCCTTTGAGCAGCCAGCCTGGAGACACACTGTTAAGGTCTTCCTGCCATCTGACCTGCATCCCTGTGAAGTTAATAGGCAGCTCAACCTGAGTCACTGTCCTGAGAGGAGGGAGAAGACAACAGGGCAGGCGGGC
>NW_006408710.1:5600556-5647642 GCF_000296735.1 Chrysochloris asiatica
TGCGTAGGAAGTCTGGCTTGCTTTCTGAATCACAGCTGGGGTGGGGCTGCTAGGACCCACAGAACCAGCTCTCCGGCTGCCTTTCAGCCCTAGCAGGGTGTTCCGTACAGGAAAGCCTGCCTGCTGACACCTCTGGTCCCACCCCCACCCTTGAGCTCTCTGCTAAGGACCCATCCTTCATCTTTCAGGAAGATCAAGGCCAGGAACTTGGTTTCTTTCATCATTCAGGGTGGAGGGAGGCAGCGACCTAGGCCCCTGGGATCTGTAGTCCACTAGAGATTGAGCCCAAAGACCAGCAGAGGGACGGCCAAGGGCAAAAGCCGCCTGGGCTGACTGAAGCCCAGGCTTGGAGTAGCACCATGCAAGGGAGACAAGTTTAAGTTCAGTGTTAGGACCTAGCCAGTCCCGTCTCCCTGAGAGGGACCAGCTCCACAAGCTGAGCTACAGGGTCTGGAGAGGTGGCATAAGGGAATGAACACAGTGTGGTGGGGGAGGGTCACCGCCTCGATTCCAGTTCCTGCCAACAGCACGCTTCCTCCAGGCCTTCTCACTGTAGAGCCCACAGCCCTAAATGTGGTGGGGTTTGCTCTAGCAGCGCCCCTGGTTTGAGAGGGTGGAAAAGCATTGTCTTTAGAAGAAAAAGGGATACTGGTAGAGCCTTGGTGGCACAGTGTGTTACATGTGGGTCTGCTAACCTCAAGGTCAGCTGCTCAGCTGGGGAAAGATGAGATGAGGCTGTCTGTTCCCATAAAGATTTACAGCCTCAGATACCCCGGGGAGCAGGGCCACTCTGTCCTCAGAATCAACTCAATGGAACAGCAGTTAACTGGAAGGCTGGCAGATGGCACTACCCAGGGGGTCTGTGGTAGAAAGTTCTGGAGATCTGCCTCAGTGAAGACAGTGCTTCTGGTTGTGTAGCAGCCAATGGATTCCGGCTCATATGGATCCTGAGGAGACCAGAACTGCTTCACCGGGTTTTCCTACCTTGTCAATCTTTATCAAATAGATCATCAGGTCCTCATTCCCACGCAGAAGCCAGTAGGTTTGAACCACTGACCTCTTGGAGAACAGCCAAATGCTCATTGCATCACCAGGGCAAAAATGACAACAGCCTAGAAACCCAAGAGGGCAGTCCTACTCGGTCACGTGGAATCACCAGAGTCCAGAATGCTGGCCCCTAACCACCACCACCTGAGTACCCTGGGGAGGCCCTGTGCAAACCGTCCCTCTCCAACTCCATCACTCGCTGTACCTCTACCCTTGCCTTTTGCTCCAGTCACTGAGCCTTTGGTCCCTAGACACCAAGACACTTGCCTGTCGTTCCCTGCTTAAACACCCTAGAACCTGGCCAACCAAATTCATCAGTTCTTCTGAGAAAGCCTCCTTTACCCCTAAGTCAGGTCTGGACTTCTAGTCCCGTGCTCTTTCTAGTCCACTCTTTGGTGGAAAACCTCACCAACTGAGTGTCCCTCATCATTGGAGGCTGAGGGTCCAGAGAGAGGAGGAGCCCGGCTGTTGTGCGGACACAGTTCTACGGAAAGCTGAGAGGAGAACCTGTGGACACTTTGGGATGGATCATTCTGTACAGTGGGGCATGTCCTGTGAACAGAAAGATGCTGACCAGCAGCCTCCCTGGCCTCTATCAACTAGATATCAGTAGCAACAATACCCCATTACCCACAGCGACAACCCAAAACATCTCTGTTGTTGTTAGGAACTATCGAGTTGATACTGACTCATAGCGACCCCGTGCATAACAGAACAAAACACTGCCTGGTTCTGCACCGTCCTCACAAATCCTTGGTACACTTGAACCCACTGCTGCTGCCACGGTGCCAATCCATCTCGCTGGGGGTCTTCCTCATTTCTCTGACCCTCCACTTTACCACCATGTCCCTTCTCCAGGGACTGGTCCCTCCTGATAATTTGTCTGAAGTACGAGAGATGAAGCCTGGCTTCCAAGGAGCACTCTGGCTGTACTTCTTCCAACACAAATTGGTTGGTTCTTTTGGCACTCCATGGTACTTTTAATATTCTTCTCCAATATCATAACTCAAATGCATCAATTCTATGGTCTTTCTTATTTGTTGTCCAGCAGATGAGACTGTTGTTAAGTGCCAGTGAGTTGGGTTGAACTCATAGCAACCCTGTATAGGGTTTCCAAGAAGGAGCTCGTGAGTTTGAACCATCGATCTTGCAGTCCGCACAATATTTTCCCACAGTGCCACACCAGGACTCCCACAGATGAGGTTAGGTGCCAGCAAGTCTATTATAACTCACAGTGACCTCATGGGACAGAGGAGAACTGCCCCATGGGGTTTTCTAGGCCATGGTCATCTTTGTAGGAGCAGATCGTCAGGTCTTTTCTCCCTTGAAGCCACTAGTGGGTTCGAACCATGGATCTTTAGGTTAGCAGCTGAGCGCTTAACTATTTACACCACAAGGGCTCCTTAAACACATCTCTAGACAGTGCCCGGTATCCCCTGTCCCAGTGTCCTGGAGTGAGGACACACCTGTCAGGACACAGCAGAGGAAGAACCAAGCTAGGAGAGAGGCAGGGAGGAGCGGTCAGGGTGAGAACTGAACAGAAACTGCCAGAGGTGCACAAGGTTCCAGTGTTCAGGGCAGGAATCCCCAGACCCAATCAGCACTAGAGAGAGCCCTGGTGTCCCCGGATGTGAGCCCTCATTACAGGCTCAGCTGCCAGGACTCACCAGGGGCTAGTGGTCACCAGGGGAGGGCTCCCCAACATCTCAGCCACCCTCTTCTTCCAGCCCATTCCTGAGGGTAGGGCTAGGGAGAGCAGAAGAGAAGACAGGGTGGAGCCTAAGTCAGAATCTCTGCATGTTCCTCACCCTTGATGGGGGCAAGGCACTTGACGGATGTTATCTGCTCCCTGCAGGTGGAGGTGGGAACCTGGGAAAGAAGTTTTGTGGCTCCCAAACAAGCATCCTCCACTCACTGGTAGGGAAAAGTCCCCAGAGAACTGGACACCAGACGGAGTTGTCCACTAATCCCACTCATTGCTCAGGGATCTGGGTCCTGGAGCTGCAACTCACAGGCTGAGAGCCAGGGGACAACCCACTCCTCCCGCTGCCTTAAGTCTTTGCTTTCACAGCCCCTGAGTGACCTCAAGGCTCTGTCTGTCTTGTGGAGTCAGTTCTGATTCATAGCAACCCTGCATAGGGTTTCCAAGGCTGTAAATCTTTATGGGAGCAGAAAGCCTCATCTTTCTCGCATGGAACTGCTGGTAGTTTCAAACTGCTGACTGTGAGGTTAGCAGCCTGATTCGTAACCACGATGCTACCAGAGCTCCTTTTGTGAATTCAGCACTTAGCTCAGAACTAAAAGGGTAGTGATTCTAATCTACCCAGATGCACCTTTGGAAGAAATGCATGGTGGTCTATTCCTAAAACATCAGCCACTAAAAACCTGATGGAACAGTTCTACTGTGACACACATGGGGTGCCATGGATTGGAGTCGACTTGACAGTGAATCTTTCGAATGACATTGTCACCCCAAGGATTTGGGGGTGAGGAGATGAGACATGGAGGTGAATATTCTAGCAGGTGTCTTTGGCCAGAGCCCCGGCTGTTCTGTGGGAGCTTTCGAGCACTCACCCTGGAAAGAGACTATGCCCAAGGGAGCTGTGGCTTTGGGAGGGGATGTTGCTAAACACCGTGACTCAGCTCTAGGGAAGTGGCTAAAATTGGCTGGCCACCGGTGGCCACTCCCCATAGCCTACCCTGGGACAGGACACTCCTATCCCAACTCAGAAGCCACATCCGACTTTATAGGGGAGCAAGGGAAAACAGAACAGATTCCTCCCCTGGGCCCGGGACCATAAAACAGCCCTTTATGGCAGAGCATCAAGCCCTCCTGGGAAGCCCAGACTCTGGCTGGGTTCTCACACCCTCAGTTCTGGCCCACTCCCGGCACTGTTACTGAGCATCCCAGAATCCATTTTAGCTCATAGGGACCCCACAGAGTAGAAGCACCTCATGGGGTTTCCTAGGCTGTCATTTTTATAGGGGCAGACGGCCAGGTCTTTCTGACAAATCACTGTGTAGGTCCAAACAACCCACCTTTCAGTAGCAGCTGAACTCTGACCTGTTTGTGTCATCAGAGCTCCTGAGAGCAGACCAAGAACAAACCCTGCCTGCCCACCACCCTCCATTCTCTGGGTACCAGGGCCAGCTGTAATGAGATCACTGCCCTTCCAGGTCAGTAGGCCCTTACTTCTCCAGAGACTGGACAGGCTAGACCAATGTCCTCCCAGTGCCCAGCAGCTGTCTGAGTCTGGAGCCTGACCTGAGTTCTTCCTGGGCCACCAGGCAGGTTGCCCACTGCAGCTGACCTGGTACAGGAGTGCCCACTTTAGTGCCATCGTTCCTTCCAAGGGTCTTCGTCAAGGGTCCTTGCCAGTCCTCTGTCCCACAACCCAGGCCATGTGGCCGGACGGAGGGCTCCCAAGTACTTCATTAGCTCCGCTGTGACTCATGTTTGTTCACTTAGTTCATTCATTCACTGAACTACTGTATGTTCACTCATCTTCACAGCTCTTCTGGGCCTGGAGATGGAGCTGAATAGCCAGGTGGGCAGGGGTGGGGAGCTCCCCTTCCTATACTCATCCTGTGAGTGTGCCAGGTGATATGAGAGAGTGGAAAAACATTTCAGTCTCATGTAGGGTGGTATAGGCTAGTGCTGGAGTCAGGGGGGCCTGGGGGAGACCCCTGAGGAAGGAACACTAGGATCTGAGAACTGGATGATGGGAAAGAATCAGCCATGATAAGAATGTTATGGATGGAGGGAACAGCACGTGCAAAGGCCCAGGGATGGATAAGCTATGGTGCTTGGGGAATGGAAGAAAACCTAGTGTGGCCAGGGGCCGGACCACCCAAGGCCCTCCCTTGAAGACCATGGTAAGGAGTTTGGATATCCTTTTAGATGCACTAGGAAACCAATGGGTAAAAGACCCTGTTGATCAGTAGTTGAGAATGGCTGCTGGCTTTGGAGGCATGGAGTTCAGACAAGAGGCTGTTGGGGGAATTTAGGGCAGAGAGGATGAGCCTATGGCTGGGGTGTGGCCAAGGAAGGTAATGCCCACCACCATTTGTCAGTTTGTCCTATTATGGTGGCTTGTATGTCATTATGAGAGGAGAAGCTACGTCACCGGTATTTCCAACACCAGCAGGGTCATCCAGGGTGGACAGATCTCAGCAGAACTTCTGAACTAAGAGAGATTAGGAAGAAAGGTCTAGCAATCTATCCTAAGCACCCCCTGGATCACAGCAGAGTATTTTCCAATAGAGTGCTAGAAGATGAGCCCCTAAGTATAAAGGCAGTCAGAATACACAGTGAACCCAACAACACAGTGTAATAAGGATCGTGACCACAGCGCGGGGCCGGGCAGCGCTTCAGTCTGCTGTTCACAGGCTTGCTAGGGGCTGGAACTGACTTGATGACAACTAACAAGAAGGGCTTGATAGAGTCCTGGTGTGGCGCTGTGGGATCAGCACTGGACTGCGAACCACAAGGTTGGCAGTTCAAACCTACCTACTGCTCCTCAGAAACCCTATACAGGGTCGCTATGAGTTGGAACCGGCCTGGTAGTAGGTACTCAACAACAACAACAACAAGGTGCACAGAGCATGTTCTGGAGCTAGAGACACCAGGAGTTACTAAGCACCTGGGTGAAGGGGGAGACATAGGGCAGAATCCCAGAGAATTCCACATCTCACAAGGGTTGCCCTACACCCTTGGCATCCTTTTCCAGTCCTGGGTACCCCAGGTGGGTCATGGACCTTTCTTTGCAGGGATGCAACCAACATCCCATCACTAGAGAGAACTTAATCTTTCCCAAAAAAGGAGGTGTTCTGTGACCCAACGTCTGTCAGATGGAAGGACAAGCTGAAGGGTTCTGGGCCACAAACCCAACGTGCCTTGGACCACAGCTCTCTGGGAGTCAAGTAACACTGGCTCTTGTCACCCGAGAAAGATCCTGCACTTTCTGGAATGCTCAGCAGCCTTCTCCTGTGAAGATAAGGCGGCGCAGTAACAGCAGAATAGTGACTCCATTCAAACAGTGCGACAGGTCTGACGGGCAGCTGGATGAAGGGACAGAACTGTGGACACTTTGGCGGTCATTGTTACATATTCTGGGAGGAACATCAATGGCAACTCTGTTGTTACTTTACCTGACTTTATAGCTCTCTTTGTGGGCACTGCCGAAAGCCCTCAAATTTGCAAGTTCGCTGCACTCACAAAAAAGGTTAACAAGTCCCATGTCAAACAAGCTGAGCCGGAAGAAGCCAGCCAGCCCAGGACGGGACCAGGACATCTCACTATTATGACTTCTGTGCCACTTACGTGTCAAATAGCTTCTTAAAATACTTGGGTGTGGTGGGATCATCTTTTGGGAGATGGAGAACCTAAATTAAGGACATTCCCTGAGGCCAGGGATTGAAGTTAAATCTGAATTCCCACACCAGGGCTCCATCCACTAAAAGTAAGGATGGTGGCTGTTTTTGACATTGAATTGGCTCATGGTAACTCCAGGTAAATGGAATAAACCAGTGCCTAGTTCTACACCATCCCTAGAACTGACTGCAGCCCGGAGACTGTGTTTCACAGGGTTTTCAGGGGCTGATGTTCAGAAACTGGTTGCCAGGCTTTCCTTCCTCGTTCATTTTACTCTAGACGCGCAGCTGAAACCTACTCAGCAAGACCGCAGCCCACAAATGCAGCACATTGGCCCAGAAATCGAACCCAGGACTCCCACACAAAAATCGAGAACTCCACCACGGAACTGCCGATGCCACATAAAGAAAACAGGGATGTCCTGCCAAAAAAGTCTAAGGTGTCCTGGTGTGGTGCTGTGAGATAATGCATGGATCTCAAGGTCCGTTTGAACTGCAAGGTCAGTGGGGTTCAGATTCACCAGCTGCTCCTCAGAAACCCTATACAATACCACTATGAGTTGGAACTAACTTTATGGCACTTAATAACCACCACCACCAAAAAAGTTTGTCACATGCCATCGAGTTGGTTCTGACTCAGCAACCCTGTATAGGGTTTCCGAGGAGCAGCTGATGAATTTGAACCGCTGACCTTGCAGTTCACGCCAACTGTGCGGTCCAGTGCTTATCCTACACCACCACACCAGGACTTCAGTCCCAGACAATACTAAGCATTATCTGAAGGTGCAATAGTGAAGTGCTCAGCTGCGAACCAAAAGGTTGGTGGTTCAAACCCACCAGCCGCTCCATGGGAGAAAAGACCAGACGATCTGCTCCCATGAAGCTAACAGCCCCACTGATGGCTGGGCAACATGGGGTGTGGTTGGTGTGATTGGGTTGTACATGTAAAATGGTTGAAATGGCACACAAAAAAATTATATATATATATATAAGAGGCTATGGTTGACAACTTGGTGCTAACAAATTTGAAATAAATTTTAAAGAAAGATGACAGTTCAGGGAACCCTATGGGATGGTTCTACTTTGTTGCACGGAGTCACTATGAGTCAGAATCACCTGAAAGCAAAAGAAGTTATTTATAGGTCTCTTGTCTGTATTCATAATGTTTAGTTTTCCTTCCTTTAAAAAAGAAAAAAGAAAAAAGAAAAAAAAAAGTCAGTATCGATAGTGGTTCTGGTGAATTTTTACCCACAACCCACTGGGCTCTCTGGGCATTTCCCTGGAGAAGCTAAAATACAGCTCTACTGTGTTTCATGACTCTTGGTCACAGAGCTGGTGAGTGACCCACGTGTAGAGTCCAGGCCGCCCGGCTCCCGAATCTAAAGGTCTTTCCCCAGTAACACCTGGTTCATTCCTTACCTGGCACAAGGCTACTCCCATTGTGTTATCAACTTGTCCTCCTCAAAGGACAGGAAAGGGAAACTGAGGGAAGCAGCAGCACCCTGCCCCACCCCCACCACCATTAAGCAGCTAGTACAAATCGGGCTGCTAACCTCACAGTCAGCAGTTCGAAACTACCAACTGTTCCGCGGGAGAAAAATGAGGCTTTTTGCTCCCAAAAAGATTTACAGCCTCGGACACCCTGTACAGGGTCGCTATAAGTTGGAACCGACTCCACGACACATCACAACAACACCACCACCAAGTAGAGAGACAGGTACATTAACACCTAGCCCAACTGCTACTGAGAGCCCAGGTGTGATGGCCTGGGCTCCACTGGTAGAGAGCAACCTACAGTGACAAAGTTTCCTCTAATATGTTCTGAAATGAATGTCATTCAGTCACCCCCGTATCTGGAACTTTTCCCATGGGACGATTTCCAAAGTGGGGAGGAGAAAAAAAAAAGCCACATACACAGATATTTACAACAGCCTTAAGTACAAAGAGGTTGAAAACAACCTCACTACCCAACAAGAAGGAAGTGGTTTAAGGAAACTCTTAGCCAGGGACCCCACAGTCTATCAGGGAGTTCTGAAAAGTGGGGTCCAGGAAGGGGACACGATGACATGGAAAACTGCTTAACAAGTCCCAGTAGGTGGTGACAGACAGAAGAAAGGAGCAGAACACAAACTTGTTTACACAGAGCGCGGGTCATGAAAAGAAGATGGAAAGAGGACACAAAGGGAGGAGTCACTTCAGACTTGAGAGGAAAACAGGCTTTAAAAACAAACAAACAAAAGTTTTGTTTATTGTGGGAATACTGCTATGTTAAAAAAACATCACATGGAAGGGAATGTAATTATTGTAATGAAATGAAATACGACAGGATGAGTGCAAAGCCGATGGGATGGTCTCCCACGTAAGCTATCACTCAATTCACAATAAAAGCTTTAAAAACAACAACAAAAAACAAAGCATCAAAGGATTAAGGGAAAAAAGCTTTCATTTCCAAACCAGCTTAAGACTCTCTAGTTCTCAGGGCTTGGTAGTCGCAGCACAGCGTACCTGGTGGGCACTGAGTGAGAACAGGTCTCCATCCGCCCTGTATCCCACGATGTTTCTTAGCCATGTCCATTCTATGTCTCCCCCCTCCCCACAAAATGAGGAGGAGGAGGACAATCCATAGCAACTTGGTGGTGGAACAAGCCAGGAGATAGGACACTCTCCCCAAAAGAACTCCGTTCCCCAACAGCTGCTTCCTGACGTTTGAGCCTCCTGAACTGGACAGGAGATGAGAAATAGTAACTCTCCCACCACTCCGGAGATGGGCTCATTTCCAGTGTCACCGATGCCAGGAGCTTGAGGGCAACCTCCCACACTATGGTGGGATCCCATTGGAGATATTCTGGGCAGGGGGAGGTTAGCCTTCTGCTGCCTGTACAGGCTCAGCTCGGCTGGACAGATGGCTGCCAGGGAGCAGAGAAAAACAGAAAGGGCAAGGGAGTCACCTCAGGGCAACCAGTACCTCTGGTGACCCACCAAATACCACAACTGCCAAGCGTCCCCATTTACTGGGGGCCTGGTGTGTGCTGGGCACTGTGTGGGCACAAAAAAGGTCCATGTTTATAACTCTTTACTCTGACAGTTTCCCTGCAATAAGCGTGTCACAATTGCTCCCATTTTAGAGAAACAGAAGGCTCTGAGCGGTGAATTCCTTTGCTTGCTCTCTCACAGCTTGGAGAGTGGGATTGGAGCTCTCAGGGCACATGGTTTCTGCACCAGGTGACACTGTGGGCAGCTGAGTGTGTGGGGGAACGTGGTGGGTGGGGGTGGGTTGGCTAGACTAGGGAAAGATGGTTCTCTAAGGACCTTGGAACCAAGACTCACTTAACTGACTCATGAGGGATTTGCCCAGTGCACTGAGGGCGGGCTACATGTGAAGCCAGATCGCTGGGTGGGACAAGCACTCCCTCTACTTGGTGAACACCTGGTGGTTGGAACCCACTCAGAGGCACCTTGTAAGGCAGACCTGGCTATTTGCCTCCAAAAGGTCTAACAACTTCTAGGGAGCGATTCTACTCTAGACACATGGGGTCATCGTGAGTTAGAACTGACTAGAAATAATCCAACAGCAATTACTTACATCCAGGGTCTCCTTCCTACTTCTTGCTCTGAGGAACCTTCCACCATTCCCATACCCTGTGAGGTAAGAGATGGGAGGGGACCTCCTGAAACAGAAGCCCGGACTTTGCTGGCACACCCAGGTGTGGATCCAGCACAAGGCCTGGCTTCAGGTTTCTGGAGCCTGTGCTGGTTCCTTCTCAACCTTCTGTTTCTTGAGGATCTGATGCCCAAGATGGAGGACTAGAATCTGACCCTGTCCTGCTCCTGAAACCTCCCAGGCTGGGTGCCCTGTCCTCACTCCATCCACCCGCCCTGCTTACCAGCCAATCCAGACCGGGTTCACTGACCCAACCAAGGGTGCTACTGCCCAGCCGCACCCTGCTGATCCCATTTCCTGGTGGTAAACATTCTCTGCCTCGCAGGCCCTTTCCTGGAAGAAGGGAAAGTGAAGAGCCCTAGAATTCACTGCATGTTTCCCATAGCCACCAGCAGCTGGGGCTTACTCCAGTATCCATGCTGAGCCATTCCTGCTCAGAGGGGAGAGGATGGAGGAGGACACTGGGGGAAGGGGGGAGTGTAAACCCATCCCATGTGGTCACAACACTAGAGAAGGGCTCATAGGTGGGGCCTGGACAAGGAAGAGAACTTACACCACACTAGACTTTCTCAACTATTCCATGTCCAACTGCCTTTCTGCTGTTGTTATTAGGTGCCCTCAAGTCAGTTCTGACCCACAGTGACCCTGTGTACACCATCCTCACAGACATTTCTGTGTTTGGGTGAACTGTTGGAGCCTTGGGTCAATCCATCTCATTGAGGGGCTTTCTTTTTCACTGACCTTCTTCTTTACCAAACATGACGTCCTTTTCCAGGGACTGGTCCCTCCGGATAACATATCCAAATACTAGAGATGACATCTGCTGTCCTCCCAGTCAGAACACTCTCACTGTCCTTCCAAGGTTTGTTTGTTCTGGTAGTTCATGGTATATTCAATCATTCACCAATTCCATAATTCAGAGACATCTGTTCTTCTCCAGAATTCTTTCTTCATGGTCCAACTTTCACACACACAGGACGTGACTGAAATACTGAGGTCAGCGGCTGGGGTCAAGGGCACCTTAGTCCTCAAACTGACCTCTTTGCTCTTTAACAGTTTAATAAAGAGGTCTTTTGCAGATGTGCCCAATGCAATACGCTTGATTTCTTGACTGCTGCTTCCATGAGCACTGATGTGGATCCAGGCAAAATGAAATTCTTGACTTCAATCTTTGCTCCAGTTCGCGTAATCTTGTTTATTGGTCCAGTTGTGAGGAATCATTTTTTTTTGCTTTACATTGAGCTGCAATCCACATCTAAGGCTGTATTCTTCGATCTTTGGCAGCAAGTGCCTCCAACCCGCTTCACTTTTATAGCAGGCAAGGTTGGGTTGTCAGTTTACCAAGTGTTCTTGATGAGCCTTCCTGTAATTCGGATACCGTGTTCTTCTTCATATAATCCAGCTTCTCAGATTATTTGCTCCATATACAGACTGAATAAGCACGGTGAGAGAATGCAACTCTGAAACACATCTTTCTTGATTTTAAACCAAGCAGAACTACCTCTTGGTCTCTGTACAGGTTTCACATGAGCACAATGAAGTATTCTGGAACTCCCATTCTTTGCAATGTTATCCAGAGTGTCTGGTGATCTATTGTCCAATGCCTTTCCATAGTTAATGAAGCTCAAGTAAACATCTCTGGTATTCTCTGGGTTTGTTCCATGTCTTCTTCTGAATCCAGCTTGAATTTCTGGCAATTCCGTTGGTATCATGCTGCCACCATTTTGGAATTACCTTCAGTAAAAATTGACCTGCATGTGATATTAATGATATTGTCCCTTGCAGTGATTTCCATAATATGTTATGATCCACAAAGTTAGATGCCTCTGCATGATCAATAAAGTCTTTTTCTGGTATTCTCTGCTTTCAGTACGATCTACCTGACAGTAGCAATAATATCCCTCTTTCTACGTCCTCCTCGGAATCTGGACTGAATTTCTGGGGAGTCTCCTGTTGATGTTTTGTTGCAACTGCTTTTGAATGAAATCGTTTCAGCTATGACTAAAACACACACACAAAGCAGCCTGTTGCCATGGAGTCGATTCTAACTTGATACGACTGCATGTGTTTCAGAGTACAACTGTGCTCCAATGGTCTTTAAAGGCTGTGGTCGTTAAGTAGATCACCAGGCCTTTCTTCTGAGGTACCTATGACTGGATTTGAACTGCCAACCATTTGGTTACTATCTGAGTGCATAACCATTTGCTCTACCCAAGGGCTTCAAATGTAGCGATTAGACAATGTACATTCCATGTGGGCTTTAGATTATATTTCTGTTGGATACCACTGATTTGGAGCCCTGGTACGGCATTGCAGGATAATGCGCTGGACTGCAAGGTTGCTTGGAACCAGTCGCTCCTCCAAAACCTTATATAGGGTTGCTATGAGTCAGCACGGGCTCAACAACACCTACCAACAACAACAGTGATTTAAAACCTTCACCATCTACTATACATGTACACTATACATTACATTGTAAGGAGCTCTGGTAGCGTAGTGGTTACGAATCGGGCTGCGAACCTTAAGGTCAGCGGTTCGAAACTACCAGCCGCTCCGCGGGAGAAAGATGAGGCTTTCTACTCCCGTAAAGATTTACACCCTCGGAAACCCTGTACAGGGTCGCTATGGGTCGGACCCGACTCGATGGCACTTAACAACAACAACAACAATACATTACATTGTAGCTAGGGTAATGAAGCCAACCATTGTTCTCACTGGGGTGAAAAGAATTACATGTCAATAAATCAGGCTACGTTATTTTAGATGAGGTTCTGATAGTTCAAGTTTTACGTTCTGCCTGCCATTGGTGAATGCTAAATCGTTTCCACTTATCAGTTTCAACTTTGTAACAAAAGTCCTCTCAGCTCATTCCTAGTACATGTCCTGAACAATTTCCGGAGGATGTATTCTTAGAAACTAGCAACTTTACTTTTGTTTCCTATTGGTAACTTTTTCTCCAGAAAGGTTTATTAGCGGCACATTGAGGCAACAGAGGATGATGGTGTCTAACACCAGGCATTATATTTTCTTTAGTTGAACTGAAAACAAGGATACAGTAACACCACCTCCACAAACGTGTTATTTGCATCTCTTTGATTATTAATGTGGCACCATAAGATGAGCACTCAACCTCAAGGTGAGTTTGAACCATAAAGTCAACCATTAAAACTCACCAACCGCTCCTTGGAAATCCTATACAGGGTCACTATGCGTCGGAACCAACTCAAGGGCACTTATCAACATCTGCCTCCTCCTATAAAGATTAACAGTCTTGGAGACATTAAGGAGCAGCTCTACTCTGTCCTAAGGAGCTCTGGTAGCGTAGTGGTTACGAGTTGGGCTGCGAACCTCAGGGTCAGCAGTTCGAAACTACCAGCTGTTCCATGGGAGAAAGATGAGGCTTTCTGCTCCCGTAAAGATTTACAGCCTCAGAAACCCTGTACGGGGTCACTATGAGTTGGAACCGACTCCACAGCACAAAACAACACCACTACACGGTCCCTCTGAGTCAGAATTGACTTGCTGGCCGTGGGTGGGTATGGAACCCGGAGTCTCTCTCTCATGGATTGCTGGTCTTTTTCCATTTTCCTCAGGGGAAAAGAGAACACAGTGCTTTCTAATGGACTGTTGTTGTGAAGTGTGTCCAGTCGACTCCGACTCATAAGGACCCTGTACAGGGTTTCCGAGGAGCAGCTAGTGGGTTTGAACCGCCGATCTTGTGGTTCACAGTCCAGTGCTTATCCTACAGAGCCACTCCAGTATTCCAATGGATTATGTGACTTTAACGGCTAAAGCAGTTTCAGTCTCTGACCATCGTGCTTTGCAAACGTTTCCGCAAATTTATCACACCACATAGCATGTTTACACTGTGGTGTTTTTGTTGTTTTCATTCCCAGAAGTGCCTATTAATTTTTCCCATGGTTCAAATCAGTTTTATGGTTTGGCTAATCGTATCTTGAAGGAAAGACCTTCCTAGCTCCTATTCCCCCAACTCCCTGGTTTATGGGCACATCTACTTCTTTAAAAACCACTAGATAATATAACAATTTTAAACTATTTGGAAAAAACAAATACTAGAAGGAAACATACCAAATTAGAGATATCTGACTTGTAAAACCGTGGATCACTTAAAACAGAAAATTAAGACGTAACTAAAAAGTACAGTTATTGGTTCCTTGCAAAATTTACTCTATCCACAATGCAAGAATCAAATAGTACTTCCATCATATATTAAATCCTATATATGTAGATACCGCCCACCACACAAGTCCTGGTGTGGTGCTGTAGGATAAGCACTGGACTGCTAACCACAAGGTTGGCGGTTCAAATCCCCCTGCCACTCCATGGAAACTCTATGCAGGGTGACTATGAGTCCGAATTATTTAAGACCTTAAGATACTCTCTGTTAAACTTTGTGGTTCCTCTTCCTACAAATCTTACACATTTGTTGTCATGTTTATTCTGGGTTTGTTTTTTTTTAAGTTTTTATTGTGAATTATGTATTAGTTTACATGGATGAACATTATCTTCACATTCATCCTATCATATTTTGTTTCATTGCAATGATCACACTCCCCTGTATGCATCATCAAACAACCCCCACACCTGCCCCCTGGCCTCCAGCCCACAGCCCCTCTCCCTCCCTGAGTCCAGAGTCCCCAGCCGCTCCTTCTGTCCAAGTCATATCTTCTCTGCCTCCATCCCTAGTATCACTGCCTCCCCAGACAGGGTCTTGAACTTCACTTTTCTCCCTGGATGGTTCCAGGGATCTCCGCTCCTGGACTGCAAAATCAGCCTCTCCCCTTCTTTTGTTACCAAACATTTACATTTCCATCACTCACTGTCAGACCTGATAGCAATTATTCCCTATTGAACCACAGGAGTCCTTTCCTCCTTACCTTTTATCAACCCCATCCAGACAGGCTGGAAACAATTCAGTACAGATTCTACCTTTCCCTGTATCCTGCAGAGCTAGGTTCCTTATTGAAAGCTTGTAAGCCAGTCACTTCTTGCCTTTGTAGTCCCCCAATTTTGGGTAGCCAATGTCTAAATTCCCCATCCCTGTTGACTCTGGGTTAGTTTATGGTGTCTTGTTCCTAATGGGTGTTGCACATCCCCACCCATACCCTTGTATACACTTATATTTTCAGATTGGTTTTAGCTGGTCTATGAGAACAGTTCCTCGGTAACCCTAGACAGGGTCACTATGGATCAGAACTGATAGCATGTAACAACGATTACAACAAAGGTATTTCATTCAGCTTCATGATTAAATCTTTTGGGCTCTGTCAGTAGACAAAGCCATCATATGAAACGAATAATTTCGCCTCCTCCATTCCTCATTCTTATCTTAACACAATGTCAAATACTACAGCTGGTATCAAACATCTAAGACATTGAGTTTCAAAGCCTCCATCTTCTCACAGGGAGGGCCAGTGTGTCTAAGAAACAGGATTTCAGTTCTAGCTTTTACATTTCAAAGGTGATACTTGTTTCAATTACTGAACCGAGTTTTCAACTGTAAATTTTACCAGCTCCAATTCCACATCTAGTATTTAGGAAAATGTAGTGCCTAACCTGAGAAGAGCTGTCAGTATAAAAGATACATTAGATTTGGAAGATTTTTGTGCAAAAAAAAAAAAGTCTTATATGATTTTCTTATATGACAATCTGTTAGACACACTGAGCTCAGTAAAATACATAATTCAAATTAACTTCACTTTCAAAATAAACATTTGTTTTTAATGTGGCTCCAAGAAAACATAATGTTACATATGTGCCTCGCCTTCTATTCCTACCAGCGTCCACGTTCCTGAGGCATGTCCGCTATTCATACAAATAGTCTCTATTCTCTTAAGGAATTTAGCTCTTAAAGTTTGTAGGAAAACAATACCAATGACTCAGGCAGCCTGCGTAGTCGGAAAGCTCATCAGGGTCTGGACACCTCACCCTTTTGTTGCTGGAAAATCGATGAGAGGAAGTCCAACTGGGCTTCAACTGTGACTTAGAATCAAGTGAACTTTGGGATTAAAAATGTTACCAAGAAGGTGCTCTGAGAACCCACTCTGGGAAGCGTTGTTACAGACCCTCTGAGTCCTAATGTGGCACTGTAGGATAAGCACTGAATTACTAACCACAAGGTTGGTGATTCAAAACCAATTGATGGCACTTAACAACAACAACACAGTGTCAATGGAGCTCTGGTGGTGTGTCAGGTTAGTGTTGGACTACTAACCGAAAGGTTTGTGATTCAAATTTAGCAGCCACTCTATAGGAGAACGATGAGGCAGTCTGCCCCTTAGATAGATTTTACAGCCTCAGAAAGCCTATAAAACAGTTCTTCTCTGTCACCTTGCGTCCAAATTAACTGGATGGCAGGTGGGGAGGAGCGGGGATTTGGGGTTTATCTAGCCTCAGGGACAGACTCGCTCTGAACCAGGCAGTAATTATCCTTAGTTTCAAAAAGGAAACTAACATTTATAGAGTTTCCACTCTGCTCTGAGCCTTATGCTAGGCAACTTCTTTTGATTAAACTGCCTTTGTATTTACACATCCCACAATGCCCTAGGACTTCCTGGTGTGGTGCTGTAGGATCAGCACTGGACTGTGAACCACAAGATTGGCAGTTCAAAGCCACCAACTGCTCCTTGGAAACCCTACACAGACTCGCTATGAGTCGGAACCTACTAGAAGGCACTTACCAGCAACAGTGTCCTAGGTATCGGAAATGTTTTCTCTCAGGGATCCTTCCCCAGGAGTCCTGGTGTGGCGCTGTGGGGTAATGCACTGGACTGCAAAGTCTGTTTGAACTTCAAGGTCGGTGGTTCAAGCTCATCAGCTGCTCCTTGGAAACCCTATACAGGGTCGCTATGGGTGGGAACAACTCACAACTCAGGGCACTCAACATTTTCCCCCAAATCCTTTTATCATCCTCCCTGTTTTGCAGATAAGAAAACTGAAGATTAGCGGTGATTGAGTTATTTAAATTAAGTTACTGGTAAGGAAGATGAATTTGCATGTGTTTGGTTTTGAAGCCCAGGATTTCCCCAGGCTACCCTAAGGAGTCACAAGGGGACATGAAAGCATTGTTGGGACCCAGGTCTCCTTCTGATGACAGTTATACCTGCTCATCACAGGACATGGACAGTTCTGTATGTAATTATAGGCTAAAATCTCCTTCATCTTGGTACCCCAGCAATGCCCCCTAGCTCCCCCAGAGAAAGGGCTGATCAACCCTGAGTATTATCAACCTCAAGGAGACCTAGTGACACAGTGGGGGAAGCACTGAGCTGCTAACCTCAAGGGCAGCAGTTCAAACGCTTCAATATTCCAGATGAGGAGAAAGATGGGGAAGTTTGTCCCCATCAAGATGGACAGCCTGGGAAACGCTAGGGAGCAGCAAGTCTGCTCTTTTCCGTAAGAAGGCCATGTGTTGGAATTGACAACAGTTGGGTTAATTTTTCTATTTTATTTTATTAAAGAGCGCAGAGCCCCCTGTTCCTCATGGGACAGGAACCGCCCACCCGGGCCACTCTGCCCCTCTTCCCCTGCTTCATTCTCTAGTGCCATCTTGGAGCCATCACCCTTTGGGACAGGGGAAAGCCTCCCTGGAGCCTGGGAGTCAGAGGAGCCCAGAGCAGAAGGGAACAGAAGGCAGTGAGCCAAAACTCAGGCAGGAAGCGACAAGCCAGGAGTCAAGATGACGAGAAACCAGTGACTCAAAGACATCCGGCAACTTCGCTTGTTTATAAGGTTCTTCCTGGGGACGTGCTGCCCGAACCCACCACCTGGTACATGCCACCAGCTCCCACCAGAGCAGGAGATATGGCACTGGTGGGAAGGGGAGCATGGAGGGGGTCCACTGAGCCCCTGCAGGGCAGCCCCCACCCCCTAATCTGGGAGTGGCCTTCCTGCTGGGACAGGCTCCTCCTCCCTCCTGCCCAGGCTCAGAAGGAAAGGGCTGGGCTTGAAATCAGATCCTCTGTCAGGACCTGTCTCTTTCCACTTTGCTTCTCCTTAAAGCTGAATGCTGGGCTCTGACTGAGGAGTGGGGAGGAAAACGGGCCCTCCCAGGTCTCCAGGGGGAGTCCAGTGCATCTGGACTCACTCCAGAGCCACCAGAGCAGGGAACATGGGCTGTGAGGCACAAGCCCTGGGTCACAGCTGGCTCGGTCACACTGGTTAAGTCTGTGTGCCTCCGTTTCTTCATTAGCTTTGAAAGGGGCTTGATAACACTGTGTACTTCTCAGGGTTAATGTAGCAGTCCCTGGGAAGTACAAACAGTTTACAAACATGCTTGGCTGCAAAATCCAAGGTTAGAGGCTTGAGCTCACCCAGAGGCACATTGGAAGAAATGGCTGGTGATCTGTTTCCAAACAATCAGACACTGAACACCCTAGAAAGCACAGTTCTACTTTGACACATATAGGGGTTGCCATGACTTAGAATCAATTTGACAGTAACGGACTGTTTTTTCAGTGTTAATATGAGAATAAAATAAACTGTGTAAGCACTCGACTGCAATATTGCTCTGAACAGCAAAGTCGGCTGTTCAAATTCACCAGTCATTCCTTGGAAATCCCAGACAGGGTAGCTATCAGTCGGAACCAACTCAACGGCCTAACAACAATGACAACATCGGTGAACACCTAGGACCGAGTGAGCCGTGGTTAAGAGTCTACCACGAGGATGATGTACTCTACCTCTGTGTGCCCACCCTGCGAGGTGAGGAGACTTTTAGCATCTCTAGGGAAGCCCTTGCCACTGTCAAGCCCCTAATTTCAACAGGACACGTTATTAGCGTTATTAGCCTAGGGGACATACCCCAATGTCATCTGAGGACACCTAATCCGAAAGGCTTCAGGGTAAGGGATAGGCTGAACCTTTTCCAAGTCATGGGGAAGTCTGTAGGAGTCAGGGTTTGGGAGTCGGGGGCTCTTCCAAGCTGCTGAAACCCAGTTATCGATTCTGCCTGCCCTCTGCAGACCCTATCAGTAGCAGCTTACTTTCTGACCTGACTTCTAGAAGTCTCACCCCACTTCACCTTGAACCCTTTAATGGCACAGTCTAAAGGAGGCTGGGCTCTTTCTGATTTCAGTTTGATAAAATGGGCGAGGGTAGCTCCTTGCCACTGAGCCCATTCCAACTCACAGTAACTCTCAGACAAAGTAGAACAACAGTCCCAAAGGGTTCCCAAGGTTGTCATCTTTACAGAGGAGCCATGGCGTGGTACTGTTGGACTGCTAACTGCAAGGTCGGTGGTTCAAACCTACCAGCCACTCCTCAGAAACCCTAGAGAGGCTTGCTGTGAGTCGGAATGAACGCCACAGAACTTAACAACAGTCTCTACAGAAGCAGGCTGCCATATCTTTTTCCCACATGGATTCAAGTAGAGGTGGGAAATGAGAACTTCTCCTTGTTCTTTAGGATAGGGTTAGAAGTAATACAGGAATTTGGGGGATCCAGAGAGCTACCAGCAACAAATAATGCACAAAAGCCCAATAAGATCAACCCTCATATATACCACATGGTCCTTTGGACCCTAACCAGACTCATTGGTGACATCCTACAGGGGTCTCTGAGGAGCGCTGGTAGCGTAGTGGTTACGAATTGGGCTGTGAAGCTTAAGGTCAGCAGTTTGAAACTACCAGTGGTTTACACGGGAGAAAGATGAGGCGTTCTGCTGCTGTGAAGATTCACAGCCTTGGAAACCCTGTGCAGGGTCACAGTGAGTTGGAAGTGACTCCACTCCACGGTACTGGTACTTAACAACAACAACAGGGGTCTCTGGGGTTCTCTCTTTACCGTTTGATTGAGCCTTAAACCTTGGGGGCAGAGAGGTGTCCCCTTTCTGAGGCTTTAGGGCCAGGAGCACCATTTTCTAGGGGGGGGGCTGTACAGAGTGGGAGTCCAAGGATGGAGGTTTCAGGGTACAAGGTATAGAGGAAGGAAGGGGTTGAGAACAGATTCTGGAATTCAGAGCTGGCCTTCATTGTCACTTCTGGGGAAATCTAAAGCTGGAGTCTTCAAGCTAAGTCCAGCTAACTGCAACAACTTGCCCAGTCTAGCCGCCTTGGCCTACGCGGGCACAGGTATGAGGAGAAATCAGGGGCTCACTGGTTTGACTGACCCCATCTGCCACTTCAGTGGCTAGGGCAGATGATGTGGCTGGAGCTGAGCACAGAGACATAGCCCCTGAATCCAAAGGGTCTCTCATGCCCTGACATTGCCACTTTCAGAGGCCCTGAGTCCTGGGATAAAAGAAAGAAGGAGAAATCCAGACGTCCTACATGATTTCAGATAGTCCGAGTAGCCAGTATGCGCTTCGTCCATGAACACCCCAAGTCTGGGTGGATATGCAGGCCTCACTGAGCCCCAAAAGAGAGCCCCTTGTTCAGCTTCAGGGTCTGAATGGAGGCCACTAGTAGCCCTGTTCCTGGCAAAGCAGGGTATAGATACCAGTCCCCCATAGCCTGGCACAGCGGAGCCTCTAATGCATAGTGGCTGGAAGGAAACATACGGCGCTGGAGGTGGTGGGTTCCAAGCAAAAGCTTCAGAGGTACAGTGTGTGGGGATGTGGGAAATGACAGGCTAAGCTTCCTTCCCAGCCAAATGCAAGCAAAGAAGGGCGATGTCTGGTTACACACACCAGTTCCTCCCTGCGCTACTGCCCAGTTCCCTGCCCAGAGGGCACAGGCTCCCAGGAACAGGACACTCTGCCCGAAGACCCTGTGAAGTCCCTTCAGAATGTGGTTCCTTTTCCCAAGGTGGAAGAAAATCCCCAGTCCATAGGTCACAAGTTTCCTGGGTCAGTTCTCAGCTCCTACAGAGATTGCTCAATCCCTCTCCTCCGCCCCCAAGCCTTATCTCTGGCATCAACCCAAATCCCTTTCCTCCAAGGAACATACTCCTCCCTCCCCCACAAGGACAAGCTCCTCTGAGGCTGCGGGACATCCAGCCAAAGAAAGTTGGAGTCCTCTGGGCTTGAGGACTGCCCACTCCACCCCAACCCAGTCCAAACCAGAGAAGAGAGAGAGAGGGTATCAGGGCCAGCATCAGAACACCTTGCCCGCCACACCTGGGCACAGCCTGTTCTGACTGCAGAAATCAATCAGCAATCCCAAAGGGGCAGGGAGTTGGATTCTGGGAACCAGAGCCAACCCCTAGGCCCTTCTGGAAAAGTTCCTGACTTGTAAAGAGGGTCTAAGGTCGCTCTGAGGGCAGCATTTGTCTACCACACCCCTGCTTTATCAATGAGACCCTGGCTTTCATGGGGCTCCCTGGTGGGGGGCTGTAGCAGGTCAGAAGTAGAGGGAGCATGCATGTGATCTTGAGCACTGAAAGGTATGAATGTGTCAGAGAGATATGAGGAGAGTGGGGGAGGTGAAACCCCAAAACTCAGATGTGATGGAAACAGAGGCCTGGGATCAATTCATCAGCAAGTAGCAGGGCCCTGGGAACTTGAGGCACCCCCAAATTGCCACCTTATGGGAGCAGGCTCACTGTATCCCACCAACCCCCTCCCAGTCCCTGAAGGTACCACCAAGACCCCTGGGAACAGCAGGAGAGCTGGGCATCTCCCCAGGGTCAACCAGCCACCTTGTGAGGAAGGAGCAGCTGTCCCCAAGGAGTGGAACTTCAAAGTCCAAGTTAGGAGGAGATAAGCCAATCTCAACAGTCAGTCATGTGGGCAGCTCACAGGGTGGCTGATGGGAGGTGGAACCCAGACTGCACCCCCACATCACAGCGGGTGCCCATGCTGCCCTACCAATGAAGGGTCCCAAGAGCTCATGGATGGTCCATTCCTGCTTTGCAGTCCTGCCCTGGTCCCCATTTCTGGGGAGATCCTCAGCTCCGATTCCCCTTCCTTTGTGCCCTGGCTCTTTGTTCGCTTAAAATTCAGTCCATCCCACTGGTGGTCCCCCCCTCCTCCACCCGAGCCCCAGCAAGGGGGCGGGGGCAGGTGGGAGTTATTAGAAACCCACGCTGTGCAGAGAACTTTCCTTGCAAGAGACAACCCCCCCCGCCCCCCCCCGCAGCTGGCCCGTCATTGTTTACCCTCGGGTCGCGGGTGGGAAAGCTTTCTGTGGTCCAGATGGCTGCGAATGAAACGGAGCCACCAACACCCCCAAGCCCTTCTCTGGGCTACCTGGGAGCAGCCTAGGGCCCTGGGAGCCGGTCCGATTGCAAGGGGAGGGAGTGGGGAAGGAGGGAGAAGTTCCAAGACAACAAGTAAAGAAAAAGCATTGTATTTCCCCTCCATTCTCCCAGGGAGAAAAGGAAAACTTCCAAACTCCCGGCAGCTGTGTCTCGTCAGGCAAACACAAGGCACCTGGTTTGAGTTAGCAGCGGGCTCCCCTCCCCCAGTCGCTCGATCTCGCTTTCGCTCTTTTATACACACTCACTCACACTCACACTCACAGACACACTCACTGGGTTCAGTCCCCTCCCGCCCAGCGCTCCTGACGCGGGCACTCACCCGCGAAGTCTCGGATCTTCAGCCTTCAGGACCGCTGCCGCGGGCGCACCCGATCCGAATAGTTTTGTAGCCCCCGCGAGGGGCGCTCTAGATCGGGGGCGGAGTCAGTGGCAGTGACTCGGCCCCCAACCGCCCCACGCGAGGGATTAAATCATTAACCAACCGCTCCGGCTCGCCGCTACGCCGGGGGCGCTGGGTCCAGGGCTCGCCAAGCGCGCGGGTCCCGTAGCTGCCTTCCTCCCGGACCCCGCGCGCAGCCCTCAAGCCCAGATCCCACCCCGGGCGAAGGGTGCGCGGTCCCCTCTTCACCCCCAGACCTCCCGCGGTCCAAGGCGGCGGGCGGGGCGGGGGGGGGGCAGGGTTTGTTCGGTTGGCTAGTCCCTTCCTAGTGGCGCCCGCAGCTCCTTTCTCGCCGGCCGGCGACCGTGGGTGGCTTGTACGCAGCAGTGTGTACGAGCGAGTGAGTGTGTACACGCCTCCGCCACGACCCGCCGAGGATTCGGCGCGCACACACCCCCCTCGCGGACCCCGCCGGCTGCGCGCCACCAAGGGTGGCGCTCCGGCCCACTAGGACACACACCCCATTCCTGGGTCGGGGGGGGCTTTAAAGGGCCGGGTCCCCCAACCTCGGTAGCGCCCAGGGCCGGGCGACGACTCCGGGTCTAAGGAAGGGAAATCGAGTCGAGCCGAGCTAAGCGCGCGCAGACATCCCCTGTCCCCCGATCCTCGCTCGGCTCCGACACCGGGTCCCCGGCACCCGAGCCGCCCCGCGCACGCCCTGGCTCCGGCCCTAGTCTCGGCGTATGGAGGGGAGGTTCTGCACCCTTCCTCCCAATCCTATCGCCGCCCGCCGCCCCCCATCCCTGATTTTCTCAATCCTCGTCATCCCATAGAGGGGCTCGAGACCCCCCAGCCGAGCCCACCCAGGCCTCACTGGGCGCAGGCGACTGTCACAGCTAGAAACGTGTGCCCATCGCCTACCTCAGTATCCAGAAACTCGAACGCGGGACCGGTGCAGGGCGGCGCTCCCCTGGGTGGGTTCTGCGCGGCGCCCGGAGAGGCGGCCCATGGCAGCGCCCGCGTTTGTTTCCTTCAGGCTCTCGGGCGTTCAGAACTGGGAGCCGCCGGGACACTCCCCTTCCAGGCTCCTCCCGTCCCCTCCGTCCGCGCCCCTCCGCGCTGATGTCATGCCGCCGCCGCAGCCAATGGCGCTTGGGAACCACTGCCGGCTCCACCGGCCTCCTCAGTTCAAATCCCAGAGCCTGGGATTTTCGGTTTTCCATGTGGCGAGGCCTCCGTGGGGAAACCGTCCAGGACCTGGGCTGGCGGGGCCTCAGGGCGTCAGCCTTGCTGCTTTGGGGTCCCACTCCCCACCTGGGGTACCCTGGGGTCAAAGGTGCGTCTCCCTGAGGGGCTGGGCCACTGCTTGACGTGAGGCCTTCCCTACATTCTTTCCAATTCCAAGCAAAGACCAGAATTTATGATCATCCGTTCGTTTCCCGCTTTCTTCGGGAGCCGCTGACTCTTCTGGCCGGGTACCCACGGGAGATCGGAGCGGTGGCGCCAGCTCGTGGATTGCATCCCAGACTCTTACAGGAAACTAGAGGGGGCGGGGAGTGAGGGCAGTGAGAGTTGGGAGGATGACCCTCATTTGGTCATCTGCTCTCCCAAGACTGGCTCCTGCCTCCTACGTATCTGCCTAGGCTAAACTTAACTCGGGGGTCCCAGGGTCTGAATCCTCTAAGAAGCCTATCTTGGCTTGGATGCTGCTTTTATTTTTTTTTAATTGTTGTTGTTTTTAATGATGATTATACTTATTGTTACCAAAGTTGGAGTCCTGGTGTGGCTCTGTAGTATAAGCACTGTACTACCAACTGAAAGGTTGGTGGTTCAAGGCGATCAGCCACTCCTCAGAAACCCCATACATGGTCTCTATGAGTCAGAACTGACTCAAGGACATTCAACAAAAACATTACCAAAATCATAAAGGCCAGAAAGGGAAGTGGCCAAGGCTAAAGTGAAAGAAAGCTCCAGGCAGCCAGGCCAGCAGCTCCCCTACTGGGTCTGTAAAGGAAAGGGTGGTTGTGCTGTGGCTCCACCCTCTGTCCCCACGTGGCCTCTGGAACCCTCTTCTCCAGATTCCCAGAGGAATGTTGCTTCCTCTCCTTTCCACTCCTCCCCCCACCCCATTTGTGCTTCACTAATTGAGAAACTGCTGGAGACCAGGCGCTAGGGCCACTCCAATCTTGAGGGTGGAACGCAAGCCCCAAAGCAGACACTCAGGTTAGAACGTGGGGGTTCAGAGAACCTTTAGAACCATGAGGATTCACACCCTCCTTATCTGTCCAAAACACAGGGCATCTTACTGTTCCCTAGCCCTGTGCCCCTCATCTAGAGGTGAGAATGAAAGAGTTTAAAGCACCCAGAAAATAGAGTCTGCACGTACTCCTAAATAAGGATCTAAAAGCTTTAGCCCCTACTGGTGTCTCCAAAAGACAGAGGAGCAATAATAGAACTTCAGGGACATTGACTGGAAAGAGGCTGAAAGGCACACCTGGATTACCAGCTCCACCATTTACTAGCTGCACAAGTTACAGGAGGGCTGCCCATCTGTAAAATGGGATCAGCACCCTAGGACCATCAAGCGCACAAGCAGAATGTGGGACCTTATCCAGAGAAGCAGCAGCTCCAGAGATGGAGGCAGAGATGGGGGCATGGAGAGGGGGAGTGACTCTAGATTCATGGATTAAGAAGAGAGAAACTAAGAGCTGGTGACCAGGAGGCAGACTTGCAGAATGTGCCCTTTGGAGATGTAAATTATTATATATGCCTGAGTGGGTTTTTGTTTGTTTTATAAAAAGCTAAAGTGGATAGAGAGAAATACTGTTAACTGGTGGTACATGGAGGGGATTATAATCATTGTAATGTAACAAGGTGTATGATTTGTTGAATGTAAAACTGATGATATGCCCTGTAAACTTTCACTCAATCCACAATAAAAATCTTTAAAAAAAAAAAAGGATCAGCAACCCTTGCAGGATTGGGACAAGTATTAAATGAGATCACCTAGAGAAAGTGGCTGGCGCTGTCTGTTGGCGCTTTCCCCCACAGTCTTTCCAACTAGAAGGCTTCCCCCAGAACCCTCTTTCAGAAGCATTTCTTCCTCCCCCCATTTTCTTGCATTTTATAGTCAATTTATTTTTTCTTTTGGGGCCCGTTGTTAGCTGTGGTGCAGCCAGCCTCCGACTCATGGTAACCCATACACAACAGAATGAAACTCTACTGCTCAGCCCTGCACCATCCCTAGGAACAGTTGCAAACAGACATGGGATCCACAGAGTTCATGGGTCGATTTTTTTTGTAAGTAGCTGTCCAGGCCTTTTTCCCACTCCATCTTGGCCTGGAAGCTCAGCCTGATAACCTACTAGCCTCCATTGACACACAAGTGGTAACTGTGCATGGGATGCATTGACCAGTATTCAAACCCAGCTCTCCTGTATACCAAAGCCAAATCCACTGCCATCCAGTCAATTTCAACCCTATAGAGGGTTTCCAAGACTAAATTTACAGCAGAGACATTGGTGGGTTTGAATCACTGACTTGTGGTTAACAGTCCAGTGCTTATCTGACAGTGCAACCATAGCAGGCAGAAATTTGACACCAGAGCCACTACTGACTGCCTTCTTTGGGGACTTGTTAATTACTGCAAGTTAATTCCAATTCATGGAAGCCCTGTGTGTTCAGGTTAGCACTGGTGTGGCTCTGGAGGATAAGCACTGGACTGCTAACTGTAAGGTTGGTGGTTTAGACCTACCAGTCATTCCTGGGAAAACCTATACAGGGCCACTGTGAGTTGGAACCAACTCCACAGCACTTAGCAATAACATAAGGGCTTTCAGGGCGGTGGGTCTTCAGAGCAGGTTGCCTGTCTTCTGAGATGCCTCCAACCTGCTACGGCTGAATCTATTCTGACTCACAAGGACGCTTTAAGACAGAGTACAACTGTTCCTGAGGGGTCTCCAAGACTAGATCTTTATGGGAGCAGACAACCTCATCTTTCACTCATGATGGATCTGAACTACCAACCTTACACCAAACCCACCGTGCCACCAGGGCTCCTTGAGACATCACTAGGTTGGTTCAAACCACCAAACTTTCTGTTAGTAGTTGTTACTTAACCATTTGTACTGCCAGGCACTTTTCCTTCGGGGACTGTTGTTAAGTGTCATCAAGTCCGTGCTGACCCATAACAACCCTGTAGAGAGTTTCCCAGGAGCAGTTGTTGAGTTTGAACCACCAACCTTATAGTTCAAACCAATCTTGAGGTTGCATGCTTATTCTACAGTGCCACAGTTTGCTCTCCTTTTTACAAGGGTTAGGGTTAGGACTTGGAGTCCTGGTTTGGCGCTGTAGGATCAGCACTGGACTGCTAACTACAAAGACGGTGGTTCAAACCCACCAGTCATTCCTTGGAAAGCTATACAGGGTTGATATGAGTCTGAATTGACTTCATGGCAGTGGGTTAGGGTTAGGGTTGGACCGTCCCAGATTAGAATGAGTACCAACTAAGCATGCCTTCTGGTGGGGGGCTGAAGGATAAGCACTGGACTGCTAACCATAAGGCCTGTGGTTCAGACCCAACAGCTACTTCTGACAAACCCTATACAGAGCCGCTGTGACTTGGAACTGACTGTTATTGTTGTTAAGTGCCATCAAGTCAGTTCCTATCCATCGTGACATTCTAAAGGGTTTCCAAGGAACGGCTGGTGATCTTGAACCACTGACCTTTCTGTTCAAACCAACTTTGCAATCCAGCGGTGCCACACCAGGACTCCTGGAACTGACTGGACAGCACTTAACAACAACAACAAGAAACATGCCTCCAGGACGCAGGTTGTTGGTCCCTTTATAGACTTTCTGATCCTTAATCCAAAATTTAAGCTTATTCCAGAAACATTTAACATGCAATCTCTGACCCAGACTGCCCAGGGAAGCAGCTCAGTGGGTGCTTCTTGACTCTGTCCCTCTCCATGTGGGTAGCACCTTGAGGGGAGATTTGATTAAGAGAAAGTATAAACCTTTCTGACCATCAGAATCCCAGATCTGTGAATTTCTTGTAACAATTACCTCCTTTCTAGCTGCAGAGGGTAAATTTTGCTCTAACCTTTTAGGCCTGAAGCCGTCTACTGATAATCAAAGGAAATTACCAAAATGAACACTTGAGGCTTGACTATCTGTCTACCTGAGTGTTTTGGCAAGCTCAAAGCTCTGAATTTGGAGAGGGATTTGAGGTCTTAACTGCACCTATGCTGTATGTAACTTGGCCGCTAAGCCTTTAGGCCTGGGTGTGTATCTGAGCCTGTTGGGTACTGCCGGGGCCTGTGGGTGGGATTTGAGCTTTGGGATCCTCATAGCTGTGTGGGCCTGCCCTTCCTTAACACACCCCAACCTGCAAACGCACACACCTTTCAATGTTTACTAACAGTCTTCTGACCATCTCAGTGCGTATGATTTAGAACGTACCAGCCACTCCATAGGAAAAAGATGACGCAATCTGCTTCTGTAAAGATTTATTGTTGTTGTTATTATGTGCTGTGGAATCGGTTCTGACTCACAGCAACCCTGTACAGGGTTTCCGAGGCTGTAAATCTGTATGGGAGCAGAACGCCTCATCTTTCTCCTGCGGCTGGTAGTTTTGAACTGCCGACCTTGAGGTTAGCAGCCTGATTGTTAGCCACTACACTTGGAAATGCAGGTATGGAGAGTTCTCCTCTGCCGTGTAGGGTTGCTGTGAGTTGGAATCCATTAATGGCAGTGGGTATTTGGCCCTAGCCCTGAGAGGCCCAGTGAGGTTCAATTACTCCCATGGCCTTATAGAGAAGTTTGAGATTCCTCTCATTTTAGTGTGGGATTTACCATAAGGTACAACTCTGAGCTGGTCTCTTGTTGTTAGATGCCATCGAGTTGGTACTGACTCATAGCGACCCTATGCACAACAGAACAAAACATTGCCCAATCCTGGGCTAACCTCACAATTGTTATCACACTTGAGCCCATTGATGCTGCCACTTTACCAATCCATCTCATTGGGGGTCTTTCTCTTTTTCTCTGACCCTCCACCTTACCAAATATGATATCCTTCACCAGTGACTGGTCCTTCCTGATAACATTTCCAAAGTCTGAGAGACGAAGTCTGGCCATCCTGGCCTCCAAGGAGCACTCTGGCTGCACTTCTTCCAAAATGGATCTATTGGTTGTTTTGGCAGCCCATGGCACTTTCAATATTCTCCTCCAACACGATAACTCAAAAGCGTCAATTCTTCTACGTTCTTCCCTATTCACTGTCCAGATTTCACATGCATATGAGGTTATTGAAAATATCATGGTTTGGGTCAGGCGCACCTTAGTCCTCAAGCTGACATCTTTGCTCTTCAACACTTTAAAAAAGGTTTTGTGCAGCAGATTTGCCTACTGCAAAACATTGTCTGATTTCTTGACTGTTGCTTCCATGAGTGTTGATAGTTGATCCAAGAAGAATGAAGTCCTTGACCACTTCAGTCTTTTCTCCCTTATTGGTTCAGTGAATTCGCTGGCTTCCTACACCCTTCCTACATGAATACTCTGGCTTCTGTCCTCAGTCTCATGCCCTTTCTGAGGTTATATGAGACAAACCTGGAGTGAACACCCAAGGGTGTCATCAGGGTACCCCAGAGACTAAGCTCTGCTATCAGCTCACAGATTGGGGGTGGGGCCTTAGCTACCTTAGCCAGGAACCATCCCCCCCGAGGATGCTGACATGAGGCTCTTTGGTTCCAGTTTTCTTATTGTTGGGAACCACGAGGAGCCCTTTCCCAAGGCTAGAGCAGCCTCTGGTTAAGCACTCAACTATTAGCCCCAAGGTTTGTGGTTCAAAGCCACCCACAGGCACCTCAAAATGCAGGCAAGCTGCTTCCAAACCCTAAGGAGCACAACAGTCTGTACACGTGAGGTCACCATGACTAGGAGTCAGTTCATCTGTAATTAACAATGACAACAGCCTAGGAGCATGTGATACTGACAAGCTGCTGGCAGGATCTTAGTTTAGTTGGCACTCAGGTTACAGACCATCCCTGTGGGCTCTTGGGAACAGGATTCACGAATGTCCAGTTTGGCTGGCACACAATGGGTTTGACAGAGCTGGACTCAGTCACTGCAGTTTAGAGACCTTAGGTGAGTCTCCCACCCATCCATAGGGTTATATCTTCTACCGGAACACCAACTCCTGAGAACTCAAAGCAGAGTGGGCTCAGGGGAGGGAGGCCCAAGTGTGGTGCTGTTGTATCTCAGGGGACCCCTGGCCAGGACAGTTGCTGGTCACCATCAGGCTGAGTATGCTCTGGGGAGAAGGGATGGCAGTCGGGATGATCTGGGCCCACAGAAGACATGAACTGGGTCGAGAGGTGGTAGCAAAGCACAGAGGTGGTAGAGTTTGCCAGAAATTACTCCAGATGTGGGGCTCAGAACATCTGGATTCTATGTACTGGCTATTGTTTAGATTCGAGTCACATCTGTAAGGAGGGAATGGGACTGATTCGGATTGTATGAGGCCACCAGAGGATGGAGGAGACAGGTTCATAGGCTTGCTTTGTGAATGCCAGGTCCAGTAAGGGGCCATGGCTACTTTTACTGTTATTACTGAGTCAGTCTTGACTTCTGGGCACCATGGCACCCTCTGTCCCTCTGCCAGGTGAAAGACAGCAGTAAAGGCCCCCTGGACGCCTCTCAGAAGTCCTGTCTGTTACTGTTATCAACACACTGTCATGACCACTGAGCTGGGACTTGGCCAGGAAAGCGGAGACGATACAGAATTCCTTCCTCGTCCATCCAGGAGGAGAGGCATGAATGAGGAAAATACAGCCAGAGTTCTGGGCTCCTGAGAAATTCAGCATAGACTTCAACCAAAGACCGGAACCTGTGAAGCAGGGACCATGGGAGGGGTGTTCCGCAGCTCTCCAGATGTCCTCAGCTTGGAGCTTCACCCACCAGCCTGGCCTCCAAAGGCCAGCTGGTCCAGATTAGATCCCCACACCCTAGAGCCATACAATTCTGGGTTCAAATCCTGATAGTGGCTATATTACCTGAGAGAGACTTGGTTTGCCCATCTGTTCAAGGGGAGCCTGTGGGACATATGGTTAGAGGTAGGATACAGTTGGAGGTGGTGGGATACTATTGAGGTGGGATGTGTATGGTTGGAGGTAGAATACGGTTGGAGGTGGGATACGGTTGCAGGTGGGATACGGTTGCAGATGGGATACGGTTGCAGGTGGGATATGGTTGCAGGTGGGATATGGTTGCAGGTGGATGACACAGGTAAGAACCTAGTGCAGAGCATTCCAGGGCTTCATCGTTAAAGGTCTAGGTTAGACTTTCCTGACAGAGCACGCTCATTCCTGAACATTTACTTGCCTTAGGCAAAAAGTGAGTATCACCTTTAGTGTTTCCCAGAATTGAGCTCACAGAAAAAAAGTAACAACAGTATCTGTCAGAGCCAGTCCAGACTTCTGATAAAGGAGTCAGGTCAGGCTGTGAGGGCCTCACCTAGAGGGGCCACACCTCTGTCATTGTCTCTGGGGAGAGGTGTGGCCCCTCTAGGTCTGCAGGAGAGCAGCCCTGATAACCAGAAACCCTGGGGACCTGTAGGGAGATGGGAAGAGAAGGGGCAAGAAAAGCCCTTTTTTATCTTTGAGAGACTAGCCACTCAGAGATAAGAAACCAGTTGGTCTGGAGTCGGTTCCAGTTCTCGGGACCCCTGCATATCGGAGCAGAACTGTGTTCTACAGGGTTTTCATTGACTGAGTTTTTGGAAATAAATCCCTAGGCCTTTTTTCTCTGAGGTACTACTGGGTGGGCTTGAACCTCCAACCTTTTGGTTACTAGCCAAGCACGAGACTGTTTACACTAAGTACCCAGGGCAAATGTGCCTTCAATAAGAATCACTTAGAAGAGTAAGAATAACTGCTGTTTATTGGGTACCTTAGGAATCCTGGTGATTAAGCATTGGGCTACTAACTGCAATTGGTGGTTCAAACCCACTGTTTATTCCATGGGAGAAAGTTGAGGCTATCTGTTCTCGTAAAGATTTATGGTCTTGGGAATCGTATATAGGGTCGCTATGAGTTGGAATTGACTCGATGACAGTGGATTTGGTTTGAGGTGGACTTGAGGGCCTCATTGTGTGTTAGAAACAGAATCAGCACATCCTACAGACTAGGTGATATTATTACACCCATTTATTAGAATAAGACCAAAAGTGGCTCCTCAACTTACCCCAGATGACAGCTAGTATGTGCAGTCTTCAGCATCTAGATCAATCAGCATAATGTAGTTCACAGACACAGCGTTCTCCATGCTGCTGTGGGGAGCAGTGACTGGCGTCTTAAAGGCTATGAGCAGCCACCTAAGATGCACCTGTTGGAGTCAAGAAGAGTGAAGAAAACACAAGACAGAAGGAAACAAGAAGTAAAAGGACTAATGGACGATGGGAGTCTCAGTCTCCATCATCCAGAGACTAGAAGGACCAGCTGGTACCCAGCTCCCACTACTGACCATTCTGACTGGGCCCACAGGAGAAGGCCCTGGATAGAATGACAGAAAAATGGAGAACAAAGTTTAAAACCATAAAGAAGACCAGACCTGACTTACTTACTTGGAATAGCCAAGACTATGGCCCTTTGACGCATTTCAGACCTGGAACTGAGCCCACCCCTGGGGGACCACCTTCCAGCCAAACAACAGACAGACAGATGTGACCAACACTCATGAGGAACAGGCCTCACTCAGCCTTTGCTCTGAAGGCAGGAAGGGGCAGAGAAGGACTGAAAATAGGGAACCCAGGGAGGAAGTGGGGAGAAGGCAGTTACTTTGAGGAGACTAACTCACGTTAGGAAACATAATGTGTGTGAATTGCTGAATGGGCAATGGACTTGCTCTGTTAACGTTCACACACACCACTGTTTTCTTTTTTGTTGCTGTTGTTGTTTTTTGCTTTCAAAGAGAAATAGACTTTTACTTGAAAACAACAATAAAAAAATGCTGATCCCAGGTTAGAAAAGTCTAGCACAAGCTGGGTGCCAGAGACCACAGTTCCAACCACAAAACCACAGGGACAGCAGGAACGGAAACAGATTCCAGCAAAAGCACAATGTATTTTCTGAGCTGTGGGGGCCAGAGGAGGTTGTTGAGGGAGACACGGTACCACCTTCACAGGGCAGACAGACTTTTATCTCTCTAGGAAGGTTCTCCTTGACTTCAAAGCACCTGACTCTCCTGCTTCCATGCTACTCATTGAAGGTCATACATAGTCAAGGCTCCTTGACCATTCTTTCTCCCTCCCCCTTTGCTGCCCCCTAGCCCATGGCCTCACCAAAGACCCAATTAAATCCCTTTCTGAAACTCAGTGCATGGCCCAGGGGTGCAGAGAAGGATGATGGGAGCTGAATACACCATTCAGCATCATCTTCATCCCAATGTGATGTGACACATTGCTCAAATGTCTCAAGTGCTCAAAGGAACAGCTCCTGAACTCAGGAGATTCTGAGCCTGGGTTTTCTGCTGGGGTGCTCCTATCTCCTCCTCTCTTTGTCCTGAGCCCTTAAGACCCCCAGACTCTTGGGTTGAACTTCTGACACCTGACCCTCACTTTTCTGATCCCCTGGGCATAGAAGGGAGGTTCCTTCAAAGGAAGGGGCTTGAAGACACAATTTTCTCCTATCCTCCACACTGGACAATTTTACATCAAATTCAAGCTTTGAGACAATGACTGCTAAAAGAGGTAAGGATGAAGAAAGTCCTGGCAGTTCTGTGTCATGGGGATGCAGAAAAGTATATTTATAGCTGGGTCTGATACGAACTCTGCTGTGAACTTCAAGGTCAGCAGTTCAAATCTAACAGTAGCTCCCTGGGAGAAAGATGAGACTTTCTGAACCTGTAAAGATTTATAGCCTTGGTTCGCTAAGAGTCAGAACCATCGCGTGACACACAACCACCACCACCAATTGTCAAGGAGGAGTCCTGGTGTGGCACTGAAGGATGAGCACTGGACTGCTGACCAAAAGGTTGGTGGTTCAAACCCACCAGCCGCTGCTCCTTGGAAATGCTATAGAAAATCACTATGAGTTGGAACCAACTTGATGGCACTTAACAAGGAGTTCTAGTGTGGTGCTGTAGGATAGACACTGAACTGCTAACTGCAAGGTTGGTGGTTCTAACCCACTGGCTGCTCCTCGGAACCCTTATACAGGCTGACTATGAATAAGAACTGATTCAATGGCACTCAACAACAACAACTGCCAAAGAGCTCCTGGATGATGCAAGTAGTTAAGCACTCGGCCGCTACATGACAGGTTTGAGGCTATTTGTATGTGTGTGTGGTTTGGGTGAAAGCTTACAGACTAAATTAGTTTTGCATGCAACAATTATATACATTTTGTTCCATAATATTGGTTGTATTTCATTCACTGTAACAGCACCCTTCCCACTTCCTCCCTGGGCTCCCCATTTGCATTCATTCTTTTTTCCTGCCCCTTCCTCACTTGTGAGTTTTGTTTTGGGGTAAATGCTGCCCTTTGTTCTAATATGGCTCATTGTTCTGAGGAGTATGTTTCTCATGAGTCTTCTTGTTCACTTTCTAGACCTGTTCTTTGTTGGATTGCCAGGGGGTCCTCAGTGGTGGGCTCAGTTCCAGCTTTGAAGGGTACCCTAGGGCAATACTGTCGAGGGTTCTACCAGCTCTACCAGACTAATAATTCGGACTCTATTTCGATTTTTAATTCTGTTGTACATTTTCCTCCCATTCTGTCCAGGACTGTCTGTGATCCTGATCAGAGTGGTCCATGTGGTGGCCGGGCACCATCTACTTCTTCTGGTCTCAGGCTAGTGGAGCTGAGGTTCACATGCTCCTTTAGTCCCTTGGACTAATTATTTGAAAGGTTACAGGTTTGAGTCTACCCAGAGGACCTGTAGAAGAAGGGTCTGGTGACTTACTTCTGAAAAAGCAGCCATTGAGAACCCTCTGGAGCACAGTTCTGTTTTCACTCATGGGGTAGGATGAGTAGGAACCAGGCCAACGACAACTATCCACTAAAATAAACCCCACGGCCACCCAGTCAATTCTAACTCACAACAATGCTACAGGACCCACTAGAACTGCTCCACAGGTCTCCTAAGAACATAAATCTCTACAGACGCACTCCGTTTCATCTTTCTCCTGCATGCAGCTGGTGGATTTGAACCCCCTACCTTTCAGTTAACAGCCCAATGGCAACCAATCATTGTCAACATTCAACATCATGGCTGCAGAGTTTGTTTTCTCTTCTGCAATTTTCTATTTCCTGTGTTGTCTTGGTGTGTGCATTCTTCCACTCCCAGGAAGCCTCTGAATCATAACCCTAACTCACCTGAGCCTCATGTTGAAGATCATTTACCCATCTCAGCTGGATGGCTTCAGGCGGCAGGACACAGCGTTCTCCCAGTCTCCCCAAGCCCTCTGTCACCCCCCACAGCTCTCTCGCTCTCCAGAAAGCAGTTGAAGTGGAAGGCAGACGATATGTTAGGTGCATTATTGAAGAGAGGCAGCTGGGGGTGTCCAGTGAGTCCTTCAGCAAACTGTACGAGGCCACCAGAGGCTACTGGGAGAGAGAGTTGGGACAAGGAGGCTCAGGGGCTTGGTAATTGAACCTACAATAAAGTAATGACCTGGAAACTTGCAACAGAGAACTCTTCCTCCTCATTCTGGTCAAATGGTGTGGCTATGTCTCGTCCCATGTCACGCAGCCCATTAGAAGCAGAACCTGGGGCAAGGCTCTGAACCCCAGATCAGCACTTATTCCACTAGGCGGGTGAGGTTCAAATGTTTTATTTCCTTAAACAGTGAAATCTCCTCAAGTCCATGGAGGGATACGCAGCTTTTAAGTTGCGCTCCAGTTGTCCATGGGGTTTCCAATGGTTGCTTTTTCTTTTTTTTTTAAATTTATTTTTAATGTTTTATTGTGAATTATGTGATAGTTTACAAGGGAGAACATTAGTTTTACATTCATCCTATTGTATATCATTTCATTGCCATGGTTACAATCCCCTCCATGCATCATCAACCAACCTGCCCTCCCCGCCCCGGTCATCAACACACAGCCCCTCTCCCTCTCTGTGTCTAAAGTCCCCAACTGCTCCATCTCTCCACATCACCATCTCTGCCTCCATCTCTGGCGTCACTGCTTCTCTTGGTAGGGTCTCACTCTCTGCTCTTTTCCCTTGATGGTCCTAGGGACCTTTACTCCTAGATTGCAAAGTTAATCACTCCCCTCCTTGCTACAAAATGTCTTCCTTTACATTTCCAACCCTCACAATCAGTCCTGATAACAATTATTCGCTATTGTATCACAAGAGACCTATCTGCATCTCCTTTCATCAGCTCCACCTAGACAGATTGGATACTACTCAGTGGAGATTCTACCTTCCTCCACGCCCTCTGGATCTAGGCTCCCTCTTGAAAGCTTGTAAGCCAGTCACTTCTTGTCTTTGTAGCCCCCCCATTTTGGGTAGCCAATGTCCAAGTTGCCCATCCCTATCTACTCTGTGTATGGAGGGGGTGGGAATGATCCTTGCTGTAAAGATTTCTTCCCTCTTTTGAGCTACTGCACCCATAGGTGTAGGTCAAGTTCATGAAATTGTAACAGATTACTCTTTTTTTCTCTTCTTTCTTCTTCTAGTTGAGCTCTGATCATCCAGTCATTGAAGTCAGGTCCAGTGGGTATTATCTGCAAGTGTGGGTGTTCTTGTGCATATGCCCTCTCTTCTTATCAGCTGGGCTCTTCACTCTCCACTCTAGTCCTCTGTGGTTATGTCACTGACTCTGGGCCACACTGCTGGCCAACCAGGTCTCCACCCGGGTTCACAGGAGTCTATTGAACTTTGTAGGGCTTAGCTTGCAGCTTCATTGCTGTTTTTCCCTCACTTCCCCTTACCAGTGACGAACGTGGTCACCAATCAGAGTATGTATTCCCAATGAGTGTTAGTCTTGGAAGGGGGTTTCCTCTGAGGGGGGTTGCTTTTTCAATACAAGCAGCGCACACAGGTGTGTTTGCTGGTAGTATCCAAGGGTAAAAATGTTGGCTTGAAGATATGTTCTGTTTGACCTACACAATTGTTCCAGTTACTTTAATTGTTGGGTGCTATAGAATCAATTCCAACTCATAGGGACCCTATATCCTAGAGAACAAAACACAGCCTGGTCCCATGCCCTCCTCAGAATCATTGCTATATTGTGTAGTCACTGTGCCAAACCATCTTATCTAGGGTCTTCCTTTTGTGTGTGTGTGAATTCTCCACTTCACTAAGTGTGATGTCCTTCTCCACGGACTAGTTCCTCCTACTAGCATATTCAAAGTACACGAAATGAAAGCGGGCCATTCTTGCTTCTGAGGAGATTCTGGCTGTCGTCCTTCCAAGACAGATTTTGTTCATTTTTCTGGCAGTCCATGGTCTAGTCCATATTATTTGTCAACAGTTCTTCCTCTCTGCTCTCCCTTACTCATTGTCCAGCTTTTGCATGCATATGAGGTGATTTAAGAGACCCTGGTTTGGGTCAGGTGCATCTTAGTTCTCAAGGCGATGATTTTGCCTTTTAACATTATAATGAGGTCTTTTGCAGCAGATTTCCCCAATGCAATATAGACCCTTTGATTGCTTGACGGTTGCTCCATCAATGTTGATTGTGGATCTTAGTAAAATGAAATCCTTGACAACTCCCATATGTTCTGGGTTTTTATTTTTTATTGTGATGTTGTCTATTGGTCCAGTTGTGAGGATTTTTATTTTCTTTTATGTTGAGGTGCAATTCCTACTGAAGGTTGTAGTCTGTGATCTTCATCAGTAAGTACTTCAAGTCCTCTTCACTTTCAGCAAACAAGGTTGTGTCGTCTGTATATCACAGGCTGCTAAGGAGTCTTTCTCCAATCCTGATGCCTCTTCATATAGTCCAACTTCTCTGATTATTTGCTCAGCATTTAGATGGAATGTTGTTGTTGTTGTTAAGTGCTGTCAAGTCGATTCTGACCCATTGCAACCCTGTGTAGGGCTTCCAAGGAGTGACTGGTGAGCTTGAACCGCCGACTTTGCCATTCAAACGGCTTTGCATTCTGGCGCATTAACCCACAGTGCCACACACCAGGGCTCCTTAGATGGAATAAGTATGGCGAAAAGAGGCAACCCTGATGCACACCTTTCCTGAGTTTAAACCCCTGTTCTCTTCGAACGACTGCTTCTTGTTCTAAGCACAGGTTCCTCATTAACACAAATAAGTGTTTGGAAATTCCCATTCTTCTTAGCGTTATCCATAATGTATTAGGAGTCACACAGCCGGATGCCTTTGCATAGTTGGTACAACACTGGTAAGCATCTTCCTAGTCTTCTCTGCTTTCAGTTACAATCCATCTCACAAAAGCAATGGCATCTCCTGTGCCATGTGCTCTTCTGAATCTGGCTTGAATTTCTGACGCTTTCCTGTGGATGCACTGCTGGAACTGATTTTATATGATCTCCAGCAGCATTTTACTTGCATATGATATCAATGATGTAGTTGGATAATTTCCACATTCAAGTTACTAGTCAAGTTGTCACGCAAGTTCTTCATCTTTTTAAAGTTTTTATTGTGTATTGAGTGAAAGTTTACAGGGCAGATCATCAGTTTTACATTCAACAAATCATATACTTTGTTTCATTACACTGATTATAATCTCCTCCATGTACCTTCAGTTAATAGTATTTCTCTCTATTCATTTTAGTTCTTTTTTTTAAACACACACAAGCATATATAATAATTTAAACCACCAAAGGGCACATTCTGCAAGCCTGCCTCCTGGCCACCAGCTCTCAGTCCCTCTCTTCTCATGAATCTAGAGTCCTCAGCTGCTCCCTCTCTCCATGTCCCCATCTCTGCCTCCATATCTGGTGTCGCTGTTTCTCTGGATAAGGTCCCGCATTCCACTTGTGCTCTTCTCCCTTGATGGTCCTAGGATCCTCTGTTTCTGGACTGTAAGATTAACTACTCCCCCGTTTGTGTTATAAAACGCCTACTTTTACAATTGTGACAGTCGCAATTAGTCATGATAACAATTACTCACTATTGAATCGTAAGAATGTTTTCCCCACTCAAGTTATTCTTACTGCAATACTAGCTCTTCTAAAAAGTCATGCCATTAAAACAACTGTCTTTTCATGCTTCTGGCTTCTAGGGGTCAGGAGTTTGAGCACAGGACTGGTCACGGTGAGAACGGCTTGCTTCTGCTCTGTGATGTGAGGGGGTCTCAGCTGAGAAGACTTGGAGACTGGGTGTGGCTCACTGGGGTCATTTAGAGGCATTTCTCCCATGTGCGTGATGGCGATGGTGATGGTCAGCTGGAGTCTCAGCTGAGCTGTCAGCTGGAACAGGCTTCTCCATGTGGGACAGTTTATCCCTTCCTGAGAGCCACCAGAAACCTGTCACCTTTGATGATCTCACTCTGAGAAGTCACATGGATTCACTTCTACCGTAGTCAGAAGTCCATCCAGATTCATGGGGAGGGACCAGAGACCTCACCTTTTAAGGAGAACAGTGTCAAAGTCACGTGGCAAGAAGAACCTGCCATATGGGAGACGTTGTTGCAGTCATTTTTGGAAAATACAATCTGCCACACTCATGTTTAAAAGATGGATTTTTTTTTTAAGTTGCTAATATTTAAACATGAGGAAATTGACATAAAATTTAGATTTCTGGTTCTTGAAAAAAAGTTAGAGAATGCTCCCCAACGAACGTCAATAGTAGACACTCATGGGTTCTGCAGTGGACCACAGTTGCCCCCCACCATGTGCGTCCCCCTCTCCTGATATCCATGTCATACCCCCTAGTCACTATACTTGGCTGTCATTTCTCTTGGGCATTTCTGTCTTCATTACCCTGGGTTGTTGAGGGGGCTGCCCCTGGCCTCGGGTGTGCAGATGAAACAACCCAGGAACTCTTCATGCTATAAAATCTTTCAGTAAACCCCTGAGCCCCACCCCTAGAGCCAACAGAAGACAGCAGATGTGAATCCAGCTATGATTCACAGCTCAGGAGCTGTAGGACGGGCCTGGACAGGAGCAGAGGGCTGGACAAACACAGGCAGCTGACTGACTATGGAGGACCAGATGGGGGCGGGAGGTACACTGGAAAACCGACATGGTCACATCCACCCATGCCCCCTGCCCCATGGCTCTCCTTCTAGAAACAGCTTCCAGGGTTACCTCTGAGGTGTACTTCTGTGCCCTCCCATCACGCCCAGCCATTCACATCTTTTAGAACCTTGCCAGACCTGCTCTGCTATTGGCCGGTTCCCTTTACAACAAACACCACTCAAGTAAAAAAGAACAACGAACCCCCCACCCCTCCAAAGGAACCCAAACCCACTACCATCCAGTGGGTTGTGACTCATAGTAACCCTCTGTAGCATTTCCAGGAGCTGGCAGCCCCCTCCTCCTACCTCGGAGCAGCTAGTGGGCTTGAACTGCCAACTCAATGCCGAACCCACGGCACCACCAGGCTCCTTTAAAAAAGTGCCAAGATCACCCCCCCCAAAAAAAAACTTCATTGCCATCCCAGGAGCCCCTCACAAAAGCGATGCTTTCTGCACCGAAGAGAGAGGGGACCAGAAAAACCCAGGATGGGGAGTCAGGGTTTATTGGGTGTGTACTGCTGGGTCTTCTGTATGGGGGCGGGGGCGGTGGTCCCATCAAGTTCTGATACATTATGCATTGACTGGGTGTCACTGGGGAACCCCAGATCTGCCCCCCTCAGACTCACCACTCAACCTGTAGCTCAGCTTCTGTATCTGAACAGTTAAATGAGTTCACATAGGCCAGGTGTGTAGGGAAGCGTTTAGCTCTAATTGTTATATGACACAAACCCTGATGGTTCAGTGGGTAAGCACTCAGCTACAAAGGAAAGGTCAACAGTTGTTCTATTGGAGGAAACTGTGTTCATCTGCTTTCATGGTGACTGTTGTTATGTGTCCTCAGTCGATGTAAAGTTCTAACAACACCACAGGACACAGTAGAACTGCCCCATGGGATTTCCACCAGAGAGACTCCAGGGCTGAAATCTTTATGGGAGCAGATTGCCAGGCATTTGCTCCTTCAAAGTGGCTAGTGAGTTGACCACAGCTGCCACCACCCACGATGTGACCAAAAGGCCAAATTGCCCACCTTTCGGTTAACGGCTGAGTACTTAACCATCATACGGCTTCTTTCCCTAAAGAATCACCCTCCCCGCGCCCCCCCCCCCAACACACCAAACACAGAAAACCAAACCTACTGCCAGCTTTTAGCTCATAGTAACCCTATAGTACAAGCAGAACTGCCCTGTAGGGTTTCCAAGGTCCTGGCGCTGTGGGTTAATACTCTGGATTGTAACATCAGTTTGAACCTCAAGGTTGGCAATTCAAGCTCACCAGTCACTCCTGGGAAATGCTATACAGGGTTGCTATGAATCGACCCAAGGGAGCTCTGGTAGCATAGTGGTTACGAATCGGGCTGTGAACCTTAATGCCAGCAGTTCGAAACTACCAGCTGCTCCGCAGGAGAAAGACGAGGCATTCTGCTCCCGTAAAGATTTACAGCCTTGGAAACCCTGTACAGGGTTGCTATGGGTCAGATCCGACTTGACGGCACATAACAACAACAACATGAATCGTCCTGACTAGACGGCACTTAACAGCAGCCTGTTTTACAGCCTGTAAAGAAGCAGGCTGCCAGACCTTTCTTCCTTCAAACAGCTGTTGGGTTTGAACCTCTGATCATTCAGTTAGTAGCTAGGATCCTTTCTCCAAAGATTACATGTTGTTGTTGTTGTGAAATGCTGTCGAGTCAATTCTGACTCATAGCAACCCTGTATAGGGTTTCCAAGGAGCAACTGGTGGGTTTGAACTGCCGATCTTGTGATTCATAGTCCAGGAGTCCAAAGATTTACATACAGCCTTAGAAATCCTATGGGGCAGTTCTTCTCTGTCCTTTAGAGTTGATATGAGTCAAAGTGGACTTACGGCAACTGTACTTTTCTTTGTTACTGAGTTTGCTTTTCCCTCAAGCTAGACAAGCGGTAGAGTCCTGGTGTGGAGATGTAGGATAAACACTGGACTGTGAACCACAAGGTCAGTGGTTCAAATCCACCAGCTGCTCCTTGGAAACCCTGTATAGGGTCACTATGAGTTGGAATCCACTCGACAAGTATTTAACAACAACAGACAGGTGGGTTCTATTGGCCCCTATAGAAGTTTGGGAAGTTTGGGGATGTGGAGCATTGCTTTTCCCCTCACACCCCCAAAGTGGGGCAAGGACATGAAATCCCAGGGTAAAAGCTTGCCCTGCCTTCCCACGTGCCAGGTGCCAGAGAGCACAAACAGCAGGTCCTCCCTCAGCCCTGACTCCCAGCGGGCACTATGCCATCGGGAGCGCGCCTGCAGCCCTGGACTTATCACAGGGTGGGGTGGGGGTTCCCGGCTGGTGGTGAGGTTGGGGCTGGTGTGGGTTCTTTTTGACCTCAGGGCATGACTGTTGTTTGGCCTTCACTGAAGAATGGAAACAACGTAAAGAGTGGGGGAGAGGCTGTGGAGAAACCGGAAAACCAGCATCTCTGTGTGGTGATTGCCAATTTCTTTCAAGGCTGGCTGGCGCTGCTCTACAGAAATTTAAGAGGATGGTGTGGGGTGGGGAGTGGGTGGGAAGGAGGAGGGAAGGAGAGGGAGGGGAGGGGGCAGAAGGAAGAAAGGCCTGATGTATAGGGGTGCCTGGTTCTGGGACCCTGCCAGCCTATGGGAGTTTGTTGAACCCAAACTCCCAGAGATAAAATATTCACAGAAGAAACTCAAGGATAAGTTCATTTCCTGGGGCTGCCGTTGATGCTCCACCTGCTACTGAGTGCTGTTGAGTAGGTTCCGACTCATAGAGACCTGTATAGGTTTCCGAGAAGCGACTGGTGTGTTTGAATCACCGACTTTGTGGTTTAAACTGACCTTGTGGTCCAGTTTTTATCCTACAGCACATGCCATCCCTGCTCCTGCTGCAGGTAGCTTAAGACAACAGAAATGTACCAGGGAGCTTCCAGAAGTTGGTAGAAAATGCCATTATCTTTGCATTCAATTCTCCACTTGGTTTTTGAAGCCTACCTTCTATTCCCTTGCTGTCCTGGTGGCTACGTATGGTGTGGTCAGACCTGGCCGTTCGCTGAAGGTTCTAGGGGAAGAGGCCTCTTTGACACTTCCACTCAGCATGTGGCTGTATAGGCAGACCTGGGAGATGCTGCAGGTTCACTTCCAGACTACTGCAGTGGAAGTGTCACTAATTTTTCCAGTGTGTACACGGAGTCCTGGTATGGTGTTGTGGGTTACTGGGTTGGACTGCAGAGCCGTTTTGAACTGCAAGGTCAGTGGTTCAAGCTCAACAGCTGCTCCTCGGAAACCCTATACAGGGTCGCTATGGGTCGGAACCAACTCGATGGTACTTAACAACAACAACAACAACACTCAAATGTAGTCGAAAAAATATGCAACAGCATGGTGAAAATTGTGAGAATGTCTGAACTATTCTGAGAATGACCAACACGAGGCAAAGAGACATCAAACAAGCTGAACACATGCTGTTGGAACAATGGTGTTGGTAGACTTTTTGATGTAGAGTTGCCACGGACCTTCTGCTGTAAGAACAACCAAACACTGTGAAACTCAGCAAATTGTGATCAAAAGAGTTGTGTCTATTTCCCTTCTGTCTCAGCCTCTGTCCTCACATGGTCAGCTTCCCTTTGAGCATCTCTGTGTCCCTTTTCTTGGAAGAATACCAGTTACCAGGTTAAGGCCACCCTGACCTAGTGTCAAAAGGAGAAGCTGATAGCAGAGCCCTTGCTTTGACTCTGGGGTTTCCTGAACTCTGTCAACTACTCATTTAAAAGAATTCTTTGGCAAGATTCTTTGTTCCCTGTGGGAAGCCAGGCTTACCAAATTTGAATCTCAAAAGACAGGGCAGGGTGGAAGGAACTATCTTAAGTACTGATACTCCTGGAACTCAATAAAAGGAGGAGTTGTTAGGAGCCTTGGAGTCCATGCTAAGTCATAAGGACCCTGTGTACAACAGTCTGGTCCTGCTCCATCTTCCCAGTTGCTATGGTTGGCATACCAATTCAATGTTGGCAGCCGCTGTGTTAACCCAGCTCATTAAAGATCTTCCCCATTTTCTCTGACCCTCTGCTTTGTTGTTAAGTGCTGTTTAGTTAGTTCTGACTCATAGCGACCCTATATAGGGTTTCCAAGGAGCAGCTTGTGAGCTTGAACTGTCGATTTTATGCTTCAAACCAACCTTTCGATCCCACAGTGCCACACTAGGACCCTCTACTCTAGCAAGCATGACATTCTTCCGGGACTGGTGTACCTGATAATACATCCAAAGTATATGTATATGAGACTAAATTTTCCCAACCCTCTTTCTAAGGAACATTCTGACTGTACTTCTTCCAAGACAGATTTATTTATCCATGGTATATCTGACATTCTTTACCAACACCATAATTCAAATGCATCAATTCTTCTGAAGTCTTCCTTATCAATCATGTTAGAATAGCTAATTGTTGATCTTTGTATTTTTCTGTGGCATGGTAGGATAAGCACTGGACTGCTAGCTGCAAGGTCGGTAGTCCAAACCCACCAACTATTCTGCAAAAGAAAGAAGAGGCTTTCTCCTCCCAAGATTTACATCTCTGGAAATCCTATACTGGGTCATTATGAGTCAGAATCAACTCAATGGCGGTAGTTTTTGTTTTTTTAATATTTTAATTTTCTCTCTATAAATCTCATTGTACCTAGCTTCTTTGAGCCACTTGCTTTTTCTGAAATCAAAATGACTTCTCTATATGCATGCCTTGTGTTGCGCTGTAGGATAAATCCTGGACTACTAACTGCAAGACCGGCAGTTCAAACCCACCAGTCTCTCCTTGGAACCCCTATACAGAGGTTGCTATGAATCAGAACTGAATTGACAGCGCTTGACAACAACAAATGTGCATATAGAATAACTGCTCAGAGTAAACCTTACGTTCAAATGTTGGTGAGTTTTGATTATTTTTAACTGAGATCTAACTCCATCCAATTGTATGACATTCAGATGATGGGACCAGTGATGGATTGATTTACCCAGGGTCCTGTATGACTTCCTGTGGGGTTCCAACCTTCCCTTACCCACAGCACAAGTCTGACCACTGGTAAATGGTCACTTTACTAAACTCTCCTCAGATGATCCCAATTTGCGCATGTCATGGTTTCCAGCTAAGACCATGATTGGCACTCTGAGAAAGGCCACATTAGCCTCTTCCCCTAGTGCCCCCCAAATCACCCCAGTCCCATCACCATCAAGGCAATTCTTGCATCACGGTGACCTCATGTGTGTCAGAGCAGAACTGTGATCCACAGACTGTGATCTTTCAGAAGCCGATCACCCAGCAAGCCTGTCTTGTTCCAAGGTGCTGCTGGGTGAACTTGAACCTACAGCCTTTTGGTCAAGTGCTTAACCATCTGTGCCACCCAGGGGCTCCTCTTCCTCATGTTTCTCAGATTCAGGCATTTCCTATGGACACAGTGTCCAGCTGGGAAGAGTCCTAGACAGGGAGAGCAGGACTTAGTGAGGGAAGAGAGAAAGATGGAGATGGATAATGCCTAAAGCCAGAAGCCCTTGGATGATTCTATGGATAAACTGTTATTTTATCCAGAAATGACAGCAATAATCCCTCACACGTGTGGAGCGTCAGGTGGCTTCCAAATCAGGTTCCCACATGATCTCCCTCCTGTACCCATAGAAGGAGCCCTGGTGGCACAGTGCTTAAGCACTAGGCTGCTAATTAAAAGTTGGCAATTTGAATCCATCAGTGCTCTATAGGAGAAAAACGTGGCGATGTGCTTTGAAAAGGGTGTAGCAGTTGTTTCCATAAAGATGATGACTCTGGAAACCCTTGGGGCAGAGTTCTCCTCTGTCCTATGGTGTCACTGTGAGTCAGAATTGACTCAAGGCAGTGAAGGAGTGACCACATCCTGCTTTGTGAGGGACACAGAATGAGTACCAGCATCCCCACTGTCCAGATAAGGAAGCCGAGATTCCGAAAGGTCTGAGCAAACCCCCGCAGCTAGTGTAGAGACGGGACTTGGACCTGGGTGGTCAGCTTTAGCAACTAAAAACAGAAGATGCCCATGAAAATATGTATGAGAAGCAGTAAATCGCATTTTCGTATAAGCATGTCCCGTGTAAATTTTGGTTTGTACATTGTTCTGTATTATTTGGAGACCCTAAGTGGAACCCACATTTCCTGCATTTATGGCTACATTGATTCTGTGGACCAGTGGGATTTCTGAAGGCATTCTAGCAGCGGTGTGGATTTTCCCCAAGTTTCTTCCAAAGGTTACAATTGGTTAGTCTTGGGGAGTGGAGTGAAAATGGGGTGGGGACAGATCCAAAGGAAGGAGGGCATGTTTCCCTGGCATCTGTAATCAAGAACCCCTCCCTCCCTCAGAAAAGTCTCAAAAATCAAAAGCCAAACCTGTTGTCATTGAGTTGATTCTGATGCACGGTGACCATGTGTCAGAGTAGAACAGTGTTCTTATCATAGGGTTTCCAGAGGTGACAGGCATACCTTTCTTCTGAGGTGCCTCTGAATGACTTTGACCCAGCGTTTGTTTACTTTTTGTTCAGACATTTGCCCCACACAGGCCTCTGAGAAAAGTCTAGGGTAGGCAATTACCACCAGATTTGATGCTTGTGCTCTGGAGTACTGGTCTGGGGACAGTGCAGATTGGGGTCACTTGTAGGGTAAGCACTGGACTGCTAACCACAGGTCAGCAGTTCAAACTCCCCAGTCGCTCCTTGGGAGAAAGTGGAGGCTTTCTGTCCTGGAAAGATTTACAGCCTCAGAAACCCTATGCAGGGTCGCTATGAGTTGGAATTGACTTGAAGGCGGTGAATTTTTGGAGTTTGTATTCCATCTGGAACCCTACTGATACAGTGGTTAAGTGCTCAGCTGATAACCTAAAAGTTGGTGGTTCAAACCCACCAGCTGCTCAGCAGGAGGAAGATGCCCCAGGCTGTTGTTGTAAAAAATTTTGTTGTTAGGTGTCATTGAGTTGGTTCCAAGTTGTAGTGACCCAATGTTCAACAGAACCAAGTGCTGTTGGGTTTCCCACCATCCTCTCGGTTGTTACGATGTTGAACCCACTGTTGTAACTACAATGTCAATCCATCTCATTGAAGGACGTCCTGTCTTCACTGACCCTCTGCTTTACCAAACATGATGTACTTCTCCAGGGACTTGTCCCTCCTGACATGACTAAAACACATGAGAGCAACTATCCCACCAGCCTCGCTTCTAAGAAACATTCACACTGTCCTTCTTCCAAGACAGACTTGTTAGTTCTTCTGGCTATTCTTCATCAAGTCCGTCATTCAAAGGCATCCAG
>NW_006408710.1:5649837-5661496 GCF_000296735.1 Chrysochloris asiatica
GTCTGTTCCACAGTCTGCCCCTGGCCTTGTCTTCACTGATGATATGGAGCTTTTCCATCTTCTCTTTCCACAGATGTAGTCAATTTGATTTCTATGTGCTCCATCTGGCGAGGTCCATGTATATAGTCGCCTCTTATGCTGTCTAAAAAAAGGTATTTGAAATAAATCATTTTTCTTGCAGATATCTATAATTCGTTCTCCAGCATCATTGGTAGCGTAGTGATTATGAATCGGGCTGTGAACCGCAAAGTCAGCAGTTTGAAAATACCAGCTGTTCCGTGGGAGACAGATGAGGCTTTCTGCTCCTGTAAAGATTTACAGCCTCAGAAACCTTGTACAGGGTTGCTATGAGTCAGACCCGACTCCACAGCATATAACTACCACCACCATAAGGTTGCTATGAGTCAGAATAGACAAAAAAGTTAGAATACACTTAGAATTTCTCAAGCTGAAAGAACTGAAGAAAAAATTCAAACCTCAGTTTGCAATATTGAAGAAACGGAGTCCTGGTGTGGTGCTGTAGGCTTAGCACTGGACTGCTAACCACAAGCTATCTGCAAGGTTGTTGGTTCAAACCCATCAGCTCCTCCTTGGAAATCCTATACAGGGCAGCTATGCATTGGAACCAATTCGATGGCACTTAGCAACAACAATGGGCAAAATAGTAAGTGACACTGGAAACACTAAAAGAAGATGGAAGGAATACACAGAATCAATGTATCAAAAGAACTGGTAAATGTTCAGTCATTTCAAGAGGTATGGTATGACCAAGAACCAATGGTATTGAAGGAATAAGTCCAAGCTACACTGAAGGCATTCGTTTTTAAAAAACAAACAAACAAACAAACAAAAAATCTCTTCTCCAGGAATGGATAGAAGACTCATTGAAATCTTTCAACAAACTGATGCAACACTGGAGGTGCTCACTCATCTATATCAAGAAATAAAAAAGACAGATACCTGGCAAATTGATTAGAATGGATCCATGTATGTATCTATTCCAAAGAAAGGTGACCCAATGGAATGTGAAAATCATCAACTAATATCATTAATATCATACACAAGTAAACTTTTGATGAAAATCATTCAAAACTGATCGCTGCAGTACATCAACAGGGAGCTGCCGGAAATTCAAGCTGGATTCAGAAGAGGATGTGCAAGTACGGATATCATTGCCAATGGCAGATGGCTTGTGGTGTAGTGAATTATCTAGTGTCTTTTCTAGCCATAGTCTATAACCCCCACCAGACAATGTTTCTGCCCTGTTAGACCTGGGTAAGAGAAGGTGGAAGAAGATACCGATAGGATGACAGGATTCAGCTGTGGACATTAGCCAGTGTCCATTGTAATTGTGAAAATGTGAAATTCTAGCATGGGTATACAATGAAACATCTCAGAAGCAGAAGCGTGTGTGTGTGGGGTGAATCTCAAGATGAGTCAGGTGTGGAACATGTTCTTTGGACCCTGAGGTATCTGCACATTGAGCCCCCTTGCCCCAGGGACAGAAAGCAGTCACACCAGAGGAGGGGCAGAAAAGCAGCAACAGCAGAAGCAAGAACCAGAGCACGAGGCTGAGCAGTGAGCTTCCCAGTCCACAGGGCAAGTAAAACGGAGGGATTTGGGGCATGAGGCCTGCTGGGTTTGCCGACTTCCAGAGCTAGAGCTGAGTGCCTTCAGACTGAGGCTTATGGTGGAGTGGTGTGTCCTGTGGGTATTTGTATGCAGCTGACAGGAACAACTGTGCCCTGAGCATTTTCCTGATCTTTTATTATAACCTGTTAACTTTCCCAATAAACCCATTAATTGTGTGTGTTGTCTGAGTTCTGTGTGGCCACTGCAATGCATTCTCAAACCCAATAGAGAAATAGGGAGTGTTGTGGGAAGAATGATCAGTGCCTTATAGTGTTGCATGGCTGAAAACAGAAAGTACTAGAAAAATGTCAACTTGTGCATTATTGACCATGTGAAGGTATTTGACTCTATGGATCATAACAAGCTATGGATAGCATTGAAAATCATGGATATTCCAGAACACTTAATTGTGCATAGATCAAGAGGCAGTTGTTCAAACAGAACAAGGGGACACTCAGTAGTTTAAAATTGGGAAGATGTGTGTCAGGGCTGTATCCTTTCACCTTATTAAATATGAATGCTGAGCAAATAATATGAGAAGCTGGACCTATATGAAGAAGAACGGGGCATCAGGATTGGGAGAAGTGTCATTAACCTGTGATATGCAGATAATATAACCTTGCTTGCTGAAAGTGAAAAAAGCTTGAAATACTGATGAAGACCAAAGACAGCCTTCAGTATGTGTTGCACCTGAATGTAAAGAAAAGGAAAATCCTCACCACTGGACCAGTAATTAACATAGAGAAATAAACAGAAAAGTTTGAAGGTGCCAGAGATTTCAATTTACTTGTGTCCAATCAATGGTCATGGAAGCAGCAATCAAGAAGTCAAACGATGTATTGCATTAGACAAATCTGCTGCAAAAGACCTCTTTGAAGGGTTCAAGAGCAAAGATGTCAGTTTGAGGACTATGGTGCGCTGACTCAAGCCATGGCATTTTCTATCATCTCATATGCATGTGTATGTTGGGCAGTGAATAAGGAAGACCACAGAAGAATCAATGCATTTGAATGACGGTTTTGGTGAGGAATATTGAAAGTACCATGGACTGTCAGAAGAACAAACAGATCTGTTTTGGAAGAAGTGCAGCCAGAAAGCTCATTAGAAGCGAGGATGATGAGACTTCGTCTTTTATATTTTGGACATATTATCATGAGGGACCAGTCCCTGGAGAAGGACATCATGCTTGGTAAAAGAGGAAGACCCCCAATGAGACAGATCGACACAGTGGCAGCATCAATGGGCCGAAAGGTAACAACAATTGTGAGAATGGTGTTTTGTTCTGTTGTGCATAGGGGTATTATAAATGGGAACTGCCTTGACAACACCTAACAACAACAACAACAACAACAACAACACAGGGTTGCTATGCATCAGTACTGACCCTGTGGCAGTGGGCTTGGTGTTCCAACTAGTCCTGGGCAGGAGATACAGTGTTGGACACCACCTGCCTCTTCCACGCTAACCTCCAAGTCCTCATCTCCAGAAGTTGTTCTAGATGAGGGATTTCAGGCGGGGACACAGGCTGCCCAGATTGTCAAATATCACTCATGAGGAGGGGAACCAGTAATTAATCTGGGGATGAACAGCATTATTCATAAGGATACCAGGATAATCCATACAAGCCAGGTCATAAGGTGACCCTATTCATCAGCCACCTTACCTGGGACCCACAAGGAGATGCCGGGCAGAACCCAAACCAAAGAGCCTTCTCAAAACCAGGCAGTTGAAGTGGCTATCTGCAGCCAGGTATACCTGAGGTGGTTGGTGTTTATTGAGGACCATGAGGGGGTCCTTCTGTTCTGTTCAGAGTTGGGTTAGTAGTAGATTGGGTCCCTGTCCATGCAACCAGACTTCACGGGCAGATTCCTTGGAGTCGTTGCATGCACCCATTGCCTGCCTTCATTGTAATTGCACCCAGACCCCTCTGGACCCTTGCTCATGTGATGCTCTTTGGTCTTTGACCGCCTCTGCCCACTGGGGTAACCTAGACCCTGGTAGAGTGCCCCAACCCAAAAGGTTTGGTTGACTTGGTCATTCAATCTTGGAAGAGAAGCAAGTGGGGACAGGTGACAGGTGCCCCCACTTACTGTCCTAGAAGGAGAAGAATGAATGTGGTCTCCAAACTCCAAAAAAAAAAGTTTATTTATAAAATACTGACAGTTTGACAGGACGTGGGACTTCTCGTGGTATATATTTCAAATCAATTTCTTTCTTTTCATTTAAAAAATAAACCTGCTAACAAGCTATATGACATAGAGATATATACTTTTTTCTTACAGATAAGATGCCTGCTGTAATGAGCGCTCTCTCCCATAGCTTCTCATTATATCTTTTAAATCAAAAAAATAAAGATTTGTGTTGATAATTTTTTTTTTTGGAATCTATATGCATAAAGAAAGGTAATGTGTTTAAATACTTTGGGTTATTTTTATCTAAACAAAGAGAAGGGGGGTAGTCCTTGGGGCACCTGTGGTTAGGGTGGTGGCCAGGGAGCTGTGGTAGTGGGCTTGTGTGGGCTCCCGGCACTTGACGGGTGGGCAGCTTTTGCTTGGAATGCTGCTGAGCTGGCTCCCACCTTCTGAACTCAAGCCCACAGCCCAAGGGGCACCTTCAGTTGGGCCCTCTGGGAAGGTAGAGGCAGTGCTGTGGGTGAGGGGGGGAGGGTGCTGGCACCTTAAAAACACTGCCCAAGGAGGCATGGGCAGCGACAGAAGGCCTCAAGGCAGTGTGCGCCAGGTGGGGCAGCCCCTCAGTGTCCTGGCTCCTCAGAATCACGGCAGTGTTGGGGCAGGGGGTGGGCGGGAGATGGATGGGGAGCCTGGGTTTGCAAATCCCCCAGAACCCAAGGAGAAAGGTGCTCTTGTAGACCAGAGCATCTTTTTGGTTCTTCTTAGCAGTCTTGGAGCTAATGCTGGTGGCATGGCCAGGAGAGGTCAGGTAGCCCTGGTGTGCCAAGCGTGGGCTCCTGGGTGCAGGACCCGGGAATGACGCCTCCTACTGTCTTCAGGCAGAGCAAGGCATAGCCAGAGGTGCCAGGTGGCCAGTGACCTGGTGTATAACTACTTTGATGGAATCACATAAACAGGGTCCAGGAGATCCAGGGTCTGGGAGGCTCCCTGAGTCCACCACACCCTTCTAATGTGGCCACATGTCTGGGAAGTGGGTCACCTATTACCCCAGGAGATACATAAACAGGGCAAAGACAGGTCCTCTGGAAACACCTGGAGTCTCACAGCTGGAGACCTGGGTGGGCTTCCAGTGGGGCTAGGGCTGGTGGAGGCCAACCTCAGGTGAACACAGACTTAAGTGCCATCGAGTCAGTTCTGACTCATAACGACCCTGTATAAGGATTCCAAGGGTGTAAATTCCAGTGTTTATTGCTAAAGCCGCCACATTTCTAGCGTGGGACTTTCACTGTGGCCCCCACCTGCCTTGATGGGTCTTTTAAGAGTTCTGGTTGCAACCTCTTTTCATCCTCTCAGACAATAGCTCTGAGTCTCGCCTCAGTGAGCGACTCAGACCCTCTGTGCTGCAGAGGGAAGGGACAGCTCCAGCCACCAGCAGCAGCTGCAAGTTGCAAGAGTCTCTTTGCAAAGCAAACGTGTGCCCTGTGCATATCTGTGTGTGCGCACACGTGTGAGAATAAGCCTGGTGGGGGGAGGGGTAGGTAACAGTGCATCGGGTGATTCATTGAAGGCAGAGGAAAACTGGCCTCATGAGCCCTCTACTCACATAATCAGGCTCTGACTCACACCACTAGCCCCCCAAAAAGCCCCTCACTAGGCTGGACAAGAACAATTCCCTAATGCACACTGGGAACTTTCTGATATGGTTAAACACACACGGCAGAGGGGGAGAAGGATGAGATTGTTAAAAAAAAATAAACATAAACCGGAATGGAAAAAGGCAGCAACGAGAGGGGTGTGCAGCAGCTGCAGATGGGCAGGCGTCCGGCCCCTCCCTGGCCCTGAGTGCCCTCATGTCCTGGGGGAGTGGGAACTCCAACCCTGTACCCTCCTTTAGGGAGAAGCGTGGGATTGCCCTCTAAGACCGCCATCTGGACGCCGGCACTGGGTCAGCTTGGCTCCTATCACTGCCCTAGCGCCCTTTCCCAGGGATCCTGGGGACTCCACAGGAGCCACCACCCGGCTGGCTTCTACTCCCACTTAGCATGAGCACAAGGCTGATTTGGGGTGAGCATGGGCAGGGGTACCAGCCTGTCTTCCTGTGTTTCCTCTTGGGCTCCCTAACTCTCCTATGAAGTAAGGCCAGCAGTGCCCAGGCCCAGCACCCCCAGAAGGTCCCAGATGATGCAGTGGGCCTGCTGGGGTCCCCAGGGGTCCAGCCAATCTGGAAATGGCATGGACAAGTTCTCCCTCTCCATCATATCTGGAGGTCCCCAGCTGATGGGAAGAACCAGGCCATTAGCAGATGCCTTTTAAGGAACAGTCCTAGGAGGGCAGATTGGGGGTAAAAGCTTTCCCTTTCATCAGCTTTCTTGTACATCAGCCCAGCTGACCACCCCTCTTGATGGGTGTGGCTGAGCACCTTGGTTGCTTGGTCCACTTTGGGTCAAACTTCCTAAAGGACCTCCCCCACTCCCAGTCCTCGCCAGGGAAGACTTTACTTGGGTTGGGGTGCTCTTCAACTATAAACAGGGGCTGGGCACATGGGAACGCTGCTCCTTGTTGCTGCACTTAGGAGGTGGGGGTGTTTTAGCCCCGGAGACCTGGAGACTCAGAGCAGTGCACTGATCTGAATGGGAGGGTGCTGTCCCATTAGGGGGACCCAAGGGGCTGACAGCTTCTGGAGAGAGTCTCTAGACCTGGGCCTAGCACGTGCATGGGAAACCATGTGTGCACCCATGTGTGTGCATGTGTGTACACTGTGTGTACACATACACATGTGCATGTTCCATGTGTGAGTGTTCATGGGGGATGGTATGCAAGATTTTGCACAGGTGTACATATATGTGTATTTGTATGTGTGATCTTGTACTTGTATATGTATGTATGTGTACACATGGGTGTGCCCATGCTCAGTGTACATATGTGCGCATATGCAAGCATGTTTGCATACTTATATGGACACACACATCACACATACGTACGCACTTGCACATGTTTGTGTGCATCTGTGTACTGCACAGATGTGCAGGTATGTTTGCATACTTACATGGACACACATCATATGTGGTTGTGTACCTGTATGTGTGCATATGTGCAATGCACATGCGTACTTGCAGGTGTACATGGAATGCTTGTGCCTGCATGGGATACCACAATGTATGCATCCATGTGTGTACACTGTGTGCGCACACACATGGGAGCCTGCATGCATGTATGCACACCGTCTATGAATGTACATGGGGTGGCATGCACACGTGTCTGCAAGTGCATGCATGTGCACACACATGTGTGTTTACATGTGCATACACACACACAGAGGAAGGTTCTAGAGACTGGGTGTCTGCCCAAAGGGCAAGTTCTCTTCCTTGCCCGGCTCCCCGACCCAGGCAGCTGAATTCTCTGGCTCTGGCACTTCCTTGAAGGATGCGGCAGGTGGTCCCTGACATGTAAAAAAAGTCCAAGCTGCAGTCTTCTGTTCCTGGCTTCCTGTGCCTCCTCCAGGGACCCTGTCTGTGTCTGTCCTGTCGCTGGATACCTCCACTTCCCACTTGGTCTCTCCTAGTTTGTGCTCAGGGAAGGGGACTCAGGTCAAACGCTGGCAGTAGTAGAGGACCCTCTCCCCCACCCCAGGGGCTCTTTTTCTCGGTTTCACAATAGAAAAAATATGCTAGGAACAAGAGCTAGCTAAGCCAGTTCTCACCCTTTCGGTTTTCCTTTTCCTGAATGAACCAAACACTGGGTGGAAACACCCAGTGAAAATCTTGAGGGAGGTTGAGAGGGCAGGCCCGGGGGTGGGCACTTCCAGGAACACAGGGAGAGAGGATGGAGCTTTGACTCTGGGATACCCATCCTTACAGAGTAGCTTCGCTTGTAGGCTCAGGTGCACACTTCTTGGACAGGGCTGCTGGCCACACCAGGGCTCCGTCGGCCACACCCAGTCCTTTACCTTCCCTCCCTCCATTTCGGTCGGCTGCCCTCCTGCCCCAACTCCATACCACAGCACCCCCCACTCGGTACAGTTTCTGAAGCAGCAACAATCCCCTAGCCATACAGCCCTCGTGGGTTTCTCTTCTTCCTGCTCCACCTGGCTTGGCTGGCCCTGAATCGCTGGAAACATAAAACTTGGGAGGTGAAAGTTGGTTTCTTGGTGTTTTTGTTTTCTGGCAGGCAGTGTGGGGTAAAGGGGTGGGAGGTGGAAGGGTGGAGGGGGAGTTTGGTATGTTGCTCTTGTTTCCTCCTCTCCCAATGGGTGTCACACGAACGAGGAAAATCCTGCTATAGGAGCCCGGGAGCCAGGAGCAAGGCTGCTGGGGGGTCGGTAGAGGGCGCTCTGCTGACTCGGAGGGTTAGGGGGGTTTTGGGGCGTTGGAGTCCGGCTGGCCTTGGGCCGGAAGAGACTTCCCTGTTGGGTGCTGTTGCTGTTGGCGAGGGTGGCATGGTCCGGCTCTCCCGGGTCGCTCTCTGTATAGCTGTATGCCTGGGCACGCGAGATCCCCTTCTGCTGCCGTCTCCACGAGTTGTAGTAAGTGGGGTCACTGATATAGTGGTTGACAAAAGAGTGGGCCTTCTGGTGGCTCGGGTCCGCCTCATACTCACTGTCGCTTCCCTGGGAGGAGAGAGGAAGGGGGTGTCAGAGGCCGTGACAATAGGTCAGCCCGGATGGGGGCTGGAAGGCACGCACAGGACATGGGCTTGTGTCCCTGCTTGGTCACGTTCAGGCCCTGGACTGCTGGGCACTCAGGTCCTACCTGTCATGTGTCACTTCACCTACTTCTTTAAAAAAAAAAAAAAAATGTTGTTAATTGCCATTGAGTCAGTTCTGATTCATAGCGACCCTGTAGAGGATTTCCAAGGAGTGGCTGATGGGTTTGAACCACTAACCTTCCCTATAGTTACCAGTCCAGTGCTAATCCTATAGTGCTACACTTGGACGCCACTCTTTTTTTGTATTGTTGTTGTTGTTATGTGCGGTGGAGTCAGTTCCGACTCATAGAGACCCTGTACAGGGTTTCCGAGTCTGTACATCTTTACGGGAGCAGAAAGCCTCATCTTTCTCCCGCGGAACAGCTGGTAGTTTCGAACTGCTGACCTTGGTGGTTCACAGCCCAATTTGTAACCACTACACTACCAGAGCTCCTTCACTCTTTTTTTTTATAGAGACCCCTTTATGAAGCCTTAAACAGGGCACAGACAAGACAAAGACAAATCATCCCATTGAGGGGCCATCAGCACGAAGCCACAATGGTGTCCACAGGATTCATTACGGACGTGAAAGGAAACAGAATCACGATTTGCTGCAGATCAGTTCATCATGGTCACAGGCGGGCCTGCGGAGCTGGGCGAGGACCTCGAGTGAATCATGTACACAGGTAAAGATGAGAAACGTTTCCAGGATTGTTTCTGAGCCATTTGGTGTCGGGGTATGACTTAGGATCATGTGATCTTCTTCTTACATTCACCTTCCGCTTCCTTCAGAGCAGGTTGTAGATATGAACTGTCTAGTATAGCACCTAAGGAATCCTGGTGGTGCCGTGGTTAAGTGCTCAGCTGCTAACTGAAGGGTCAGCAGTTCAAACTCACCCAGATGCTCTGTGGAAGGAAGACTTGGTAATCTGTTCCCATAAAGATTGTTCTTGTTAAGTGCCGTTGAATTGATTCCGACCCATAGCAACCCTGTATTGAGTTTCTGAGGAGCAGCTGGTGAGCTTGAACTGCCAATCTTGCAGTTCAAATGGCTTTACAGTCTGGCACATTAACCTACAGCACCACACAAGGACTCCCCCATAAAGATTACAGCTTAACAAAGTGTATGGGGGCACTTCTACTCTGTCACATGGGGTCACTAGGCACTGAACCCAGGCTCTATGGTGTGCGGTGGCGGAAACCCAAGGTGTCACCTTGGTCCAGCCTTTGTTTACTTTGTGACTGAGCACAAAACCAGGGTCAGTCTAAGATCCTCAGAGGTTCTAGAGGCCCAAAGCAATGCTGACGCCCACCCACATGTAACCCCAAAATAATATTAACACTGAATTTAAAATCCAGCACGAGGTATATACATAGAAACGTTTGAATTGGTGTATGTTTTGCTGTGCATATTCTCAACAACAATTGTTGTTGTGTGCCGTGGAGTCAGTTTCCACTCATAGCGACCCTGTATAGGGTTTCCGAGACTGTAAATCTTTATGGGAACAGAAAGCCTCATCTTTCTCCTGCGGAACAGCTGGTAGTTTCGAACTGCTGACCTTGCGGTTCACAGCCCAATTCGTAACCACTACACTACCAGAGCTCCTTTCAACAACAATTACTATTTTTAAAACTAAGCCACGGGTGGGGAGGGGAAGGAAAGGGAGGGGACACTGAGGGTGGCAGAAGACATTGGGAATGGTTGATGGTGGAACAGGATGGGACATATTTAATGTTACTGAACTGCTCATGGGAGGAAGGTTGCATGGGCACGTGTTTGTTACCTATATACTTACCACAATTAGAAAAAACAAATGAAAAAAGAGTAAGCATAAACGTGAAATAAAGACAATTCCAAATTAAAAGGGAAATCGTAATAATGGTGAGAATATGTCAACTGAAAAAATCCAACCAAAGTTTGGATTTTCATATGATGTCCATGTAAAAGCTGCTTTAGAAATGTGGTTATGAAGCACCATCGGGTCAATTCTGACTCATAGCGACCCTGTGTAGGGTTTCCTAGGAGCAGCTACTGAGTTTGAACCGCCAACCTTGAGGTTCAAACCGACCTTACGGTCGAGTGCTTTATCCTACAGCGCCACACCAGAACGCCACTTTAGAAATAAATGGTGGTTGGTGGTTGTGTGGCACCAAGTTGATTGCAACTCATAGCGACCCAGTATAGGGTTTCTGAGATTGTCAACATTTATGGGAGCAGAAAGCCTCATTTTCCTCCCAAGGAACGACTGTTAGATTCAAACCGCTGACCTTGCGATGAGCAGCCCAGCTTGTAAACATAACATGAAACGATCCTTAACATTCGGGGATGCTGTGACTGACACTTGGCCTGCTTATAGGAGAAATCAGTAGAAGTAATAGTTTACTCTGGGTTAAAATGCAAAACAGGGATCAGATCTGAAGTGTGGAGCTAAAAATATCGTGTGACTCCCCCCCTCCCCCCCAAGTCCTCTTCCGCCTCCAAGCTCCCAGGAATGTTTTGAGAATAAATAAGACAGCAGATGGGAACGCTCTCGGAACTCTCTGGTGGAAGGGCTGTGTTCTGATTTTAGTGAACAGTTAAAACAAGAGGTTGCAATTCTGAAGACCCTACCCAGCTCCCTCACCCAACTAGCACATTCCCTGGGGCAGTAAATGGTTTAGACCAACTCAAGATAAGACATAAACCCTCTCCCATTAAATCAAGTCTGACTCAGAGATTTATGGGACAGAGTAAGGGTTTCCAAGACTGTAATCTTTACAGAAGTGGACTATCAAATCCTCTCCTGAAAAAGGGCTGGTGGGTTTGAATTGCCCACCTTCCTGTTAGCAGTGGAGTGCTTTCACCACTGTGCCACCAAGGCCACTGCAAAGTGTGAAAACTATGCCCAAACCCAACCTGCTACTGTTGGGTTGATTCCAACTCTAGGAGAGCTGAATTGCTCCTTGGGGTTTTGAGACTGTAAATTTTTATGGGAACAATATAACCTCATCTTTCTCCCACGGAGTGAGTGGTGTGTTTGAACCACTGACCTTGTAGTTAGCAGCCTAACGCTTAACCCATTGCACTGCCAAGTTTCCTTAAGTAATACCTACTTTGGGGGAAAACATACAACAAGAAACTCCAGGTATCCCAATACAAATATGTTTGGGAATATGGGTGTGTCTTACTTTTGCCACTGTTGCTAGGTACTGGTGTGTTGATTTTTGACTTA
>NW_006408710.1:5662161-5664301 GCF_000296735.1 Chrysochloris asiatica
AAAAAGAGGAAGACCCCCAATGAGATGGATTAGCATAGTGGCAGCATCAATGGGCTCAAACATGGCAGTAATTGTGAAGTTGGCCCAGGATCGGGCAGTGTTTCGTTCTGCTGTGCACAGGGTCACTATGAGTCAGTACTGACTTGATGGCACCTAACAACAACAACAACTGTTGTGGTTATGTGCCATCGAGTCAGGTCCAACTCAGAGTGACCTTACCTTGACGCTAGCAGTTCAGTGCTTATCCTACACCACCACACCAGGGCTGTTTAGTGCCACTGAGTTGGTTCTGACCACAGTAGCCCTGCAGACATAAGGTTTCTAAGGAGCGGTTGGCAGATTTGAACCACCAACCTGATGGTTAGTAGTCCAGGCCTTATCCTACAGTGTATACCGAGAAAATAGGGAACTGATTTGACCCAAAGGGTCTCAGCCATGGGAAGGCCACGTGCAACATGGTCTCAGGACCCTCAAGAAATAATGGCTACAATTTAGAGACCTTTTGTAACTCCAGGACCTGGCGTGATGCTGTAGAAGAAGCTCTAGGTTGCTAACTGCAAGGTCAGCAGTTCAAACCCACCAGCCGCTCCTTGGAAACTCTCTTTACAGGGTCGCTATGAGTTGGAACTGACTCGACTGCACTTAGCAACAACAACAGAGAATATCAGCTACCCCAGCATCCAAGTACTCAGCCAGTCTGTGATGTTAACCTGCATCACTGTACAGACAGTCCCCGGGTTATGAATGAGATCCATTCTTTAAGTTGAATCTGTAGGTCAGTTGGAACAGATGCATACTTTAGTGCAAGAAAAGGCTGGGAGCCTTTTCAGTGACTTAAAAGTGTAGCAACTGAAGGTGATTGTGATGGAGAATTTTGGGGGCAGGGGTTGGAGTCCTTGGTGTGGTGCTATGGGTCAATCAGGGGTTCAAACCCACCAGCCATGCCTAGGAGACCCTGTGTAGGGTTTCCTCGGAGTGGCTGGTGGGCCTGAACCACCGACCTTGTTGTTAGTTGCCCAGTGCTTATCTTACATGCAGAGAAAACAGGGAACTGACCTGACCCAAAGGGCCCAAGTCTTGTGGTCCAGTGTGTTATCCTAAAGCATACCAAACCAGGGTAAGTAGGAGTTGTTTTGTAGATAGGGGACTCACTGTATTTAATTTTCACATCTCAATGCTGCAGCTCCTACTGTTGAATTACCCAGCTTGCAGATGAGGAAACAAATGCAGAGAGATTGAGGGCTTGCCCACGGAAATGATTGCATTAAGACTTGAACCCAGAGCTGCCTGGTTCTCTGAAGCCCTTACAGGTTCAAAGTCACAAGCAATTAATCAGAACCCCAAGCTTCCCATGTGATTAAGTAACCTGCAGCATCAATATAATTCACCACTTAAATAAGCCAAAAGAAAAGAATCACATGGTCATCTCATCAAGGCATTTGATAGACTCCAACATCCTTTCTTCACATGCATGTGAAAGTTAGACAGTAAATAAGGAAGATCATAGAAGAATTGATGCTTTTAAGCTATGGTGTTGGAGGAGAATATTGAAAGTGCCATGGGCTGCCAAAAGAACCAACAGATATGAGCTGGAAGAAGTGCAGCCATAGTGCTGCTTGGAGGCCAGAATGGCCAGATTTTGTCTTTCGTACTTCAGACGTATTGTCAGGAGGGACCAGTCGCTGGAGAAGAACATCATGTTTGGTAAGGTGAAGGGTCAGAGAAAAAGAGGAAGACCCCCAGCGAGATGGATTGGCCAAGTGGCAGCATCAATGGGCTCAAGCGTGGCAATGATAGTGAGGTTGACCCAGGATCAGGCAATGTTTTGTTCTGTTGTGCACAGGGTCGTTATGACTTGGTACTGACTCGATGGCACCTAACAACAGTATCCTATCCTGATAAAAACGCTCAGCAAAATAGAAATATAAAGGAAATCCCTCATCGTCATCAAGGGCATTCATGCAAATCCATCAGTCAATATCTTTCTCAGAGATGGAAAGCATTCATCTTGAGAATGGGAACGTGACAAGGATTCTCACCATCACCACTCTTACTCAAGATTGTACTTGGACATTGGCTACCCAAAATAGGTGGGCTACAAAGGCATGAAGTGACTGGCTTACAAGCTCTCAAGAGGGAG
>NW_006408710.1:5665551-5667688 GCF_000296735.1 Chrysochloris asiatica
GATAAGGGGCAGTGAGGGAAAAACAGCAATGAAGTTGTGAGCTAAGTCCAACCACGTTTGATAGATTCCTGTGAACCTGGGTGGAGACCTGGTTGGCCAGCAGTTTGGCAAGACTTGGGGACTCCTGGGCCCAGAGTCAATGACATAGCCACAGAGGACTAGAGTGGAGAGTGGAGTGTCCAGCTGATAAGAAGACAGGGCATATGCACAAGAACACCCATACGTGCAGATAATACCCACTTGACCTGGTTTTAATGGCTGAATGATCAGAACTCAACTAGAAGAAGAAAGAAGAGGAAAAAAAGGGTAATCTGTTACAATTTGATGAACTTGACCTACACCTATGGAGGCAGTAGCTCAAAAGAGGGAACAAATCTTTATAGCGGGGATCATTCCCACCCCCTCAATATATAGGGTAGAAAGGGATGGGCAACTTGGACATTGGCTACCCAAAATGGGAGGGGGGGGGGCTACAAAGGCAAGAAGTGACCGGCTTACAAGCTTTCAAGAGGGAGCCTAGATCCAGAGGGTGCGGAGGAGAGGATTGTGATCATTGAGATGAAACAAAGTCTAGGATTTGCTGAATGCAAATTTGATGATCTTGTCTGTCAACCTTCACTCAATTTACAATAAAAAGTTTTCAAAAATAAAATGTCAATACTACAAAAAGCAATCCATGTTCCTGTTGTTAAGTGCTGTTGAGTCGGTTCTGACCCATAATGACTCTACATAGGGTTTTCGAGTAGCAGCTGGTGAGCTTAAGATGCCAACCTTGTAGTCCAAACCGACTTTGAAGTCAGCACACTAACCCACAGCACTAAACCAGAACTCCAAAGCGATCCAGAGACAGAATGAAATGCTGATCCAAATCCTAACAGCATTCTTTAGAGAAATAGAAAAACTAATCTCCAACTTTATGTTGAAAGGACCAAAATCAAACGCAATGCCATGGAGTCGGTTCTGACTCATAGCGACCCTGTGTCTTGTTCCTCAGGCTGTAAATCTTTATGGGAGCAGAGATCCTCATCTTTCTCCATCGGAATGGCTGGTGGATTTGAACTGCTGACCTGTGGTTAGTAGGCTAGTGCTTACCTTACAGCACTACTAGGGCTCCTGTACAGAAAGGAAGGAGGCCCCAAAATAGCAATAATGGACAAGGAAAACAAAGTTGGAGGCCTCATTATTTCCTGATTTCAGACTTATTAATTATATAGTTATGTTAGTCAAAGCAGCATAGAACTGCTTTGGGTTCAATACCAGACACAGAACAATGGGACACAACTGAGAACCCAGATGTCAATCCATCCATCTATGGGCAACTGATTTTCAACATAAGGTGAAAGTCCATTCAATGGGGAGAAAACAGTCTCTGTAACAAATGATGTTGGCAAAACCTGGTTATCCATTTGCAGAAAAACGAAACAGGATTCCTGTCTCACACCATGCACTAAAGACGAACTCAGAATGGATCAAGACCTAAATTTTGAAGCTAAAACTATACAGTTTCTAGAAGATTTTCAGTATAAATAGCCTACTCTGATGTTAAATGTCTTTGAGTTGGTTCTGACGCTTAGCGATCCTACACACAACATAAGGAAACACCGCCTGGTCCTGTGCCAACCTCACAATTGTTGTTGTGTTTGAGCCCATGTGAGTCTATTACCCACAGCTAAAAGCACAAATAATGCACAAACAACAAAAGATAAACTAGATACCTGGGATTACCTAAAAAGGAAATAAGCATCAAGACTTTGCCGAAAGAGTTCAGAGAGCCTGCACGCTAGGAGAAACCTTTTGCTTTTTCCATAATGGTCTAATCTCTAAAACATACAGAAAACATCAACAATTCAATAACAAAAAGATAAACCACCCAATAAAAAATGGGCAAAGGACATGAACAGATACTTCATCAAAGAAAACATTGCTGTTGTTAAGTGCTGAAGAGTCAGGTTGGACTCATAGCAACTCTGTATAGGGTTTCCAAGGAGCAGCAGGTGGGTTTGAACTGCCGACCTTGTAGTTCACAGTCCAGTGCTGATCCTACAGTGCCACACCAGGAGTCCATGGTGGCCAACAAATACATGAAAAGATGCTTGTGGTCACCAGCCATTGTTGTTGTTGTTGTTAAGTGCCATAG
>NW_006408710.1:5668263-5669824 GCF_000296735.1 Chrysochloris asiatica
ACTCAATGGCACTTACAACAACAACAACTAGGAAGAGCAATGTTGTTGTTGTTATGTGCCGTGGGGTTGGTTCTGACTCACAGCGACCCTGTACAGGGTTTCCGGGACTGTAATTCTTTACAGGAGCAGAAAGCTTCATCTTTCTCCTGCAGAACAGCTGGTAGTTTCGAACTGCTGACCCTGAGGTTCGCAGCCTAATTTGTAACCACTACGCTACCAGAGCTCCACTATGGAGTCTGAAAAACACACTATGGCTGAATCTGGAGGACATAATGCTGAGTGAAGTAAGTCAACCACAGAAGGACAAATATTGCATGGTCCCACTATTATAAAAAGTTAGGGAGAGATATACAGACGGAAAGAAATGTTCTTTGGTGGGATGGGGGAAAGGAGAATTACTTTCTAGATTGTAGACACTTGTGATTTTTGGTGATGGAAAAGACAACAGCAAATAAAGGTGAAGTCTGCACAATCTGACCAAGGTAAATGAAGACACTAAGAAGCACACAAGAAAAAGGTACGACTTTGGTAAATGCTATACCATTTTCTATTTTGCAATAACAGTATGAACACTGAAAATATGTATATGGTTACATAAGTAGACTTGTCTTCTTATATGTCTGTAGGAAGACATAAGAATGGATCATGTGTGAGTTTAGGTGCATCGATGCTATTGTTCTTGTTGTGTGCTGTTGAGTTGGTTCTGATTCATAGAGACCCTCTATAGGGTTTCTGAGAGTGGGTGGTGGGCTTGAACTGCTGTCCTTGCAGTTATGAGACCAGTGCTTATCCCATAACACCACATCAATACTCCAGGTGTGTTGGTGTGTGCTGCATGTATATATCCATAAATATAGTAAAGCACATAGGGGCACAGTTACAGAGATCTTCTTAGACTATGGCCCTAAGCTTTCAAGTCAGCTAACTTGTGAAATTGATTAACTGGGTTGAAGTCTCTTGGGGTAACTTAGTCACTAGTTCATAAAGTTAAAGTTAGATTGATTATTAATGCCTGGGATCATAAAATCTTGTGAGTGACCATCTAAGATACAAGTATTAGTTTCTACTCATTGGGATTCAAGAAGAATGAGGAAAACAAAAGCTCAAGGAAGGAACTAGCACAGTGGGCTAACAGCCTACATGAACCATGGGCTCTTCTAACCTGAGACCAGAGGAACTTGTTGAGTGCCATGGAGCTGGTTCCAACTCATAGCGACCCTGTATAGGGTTTCTGAGGAGTAGCTTGTGGGTTTCAACCGTGAACCCTGTGGTTTGCAGTCCAGAGCAGATGCTACAATGTCACACCAGGAGTCTGTTCTTAAGGTGCCATCAAGTCGGTACCATTTCACTAGTGATCCTATGCACAATAGAATGAAACACTGCCCCATCCTGGGCCAACCTCACAGTCGTTGCTACGCTTGAGCCCACTGATGCTGCCACTGTGCGGATCCATCTTGTTGGGAGTACCATCTATGGGGTACCAGATGAACTACATTGTTTCTAATACTACTGACCATTCTGACCAGAGATGCAATAGAAGGTCCTGCTTAGAAAGGTAGAA
>NW_006408710.1:5679225-5680787 GCF_000296735.1 Chrysochloris asiatica
AGATGAGGCTTTCTACTCCCGTAAGGATTTACACCCTTGGAAACCCTGTACAGGGTCGCTATGGGTCGGAACCGACTCGACGGCACTTAACAACAACAACAACAACCCAAAATGGGGGGAGGGATACAAAGGTAAGAAGTGACTGGCTTACAAGCTTTCAAGAGGGAACCTAGATCCAGAGGGCATGGAGGAAGGTAAAGTCTCCAGTGAGTGGTGTCCAGCCTGTCCAGGAAGGGCTGATGAAACAAAATATAGATGGGTCTCTTGCAATGCAATGGTGAATAATTGTTATCAGGACTGATTGTGAGGGTTGGAAATCTAAAGACTGACATTTTGTAACAAAGAGGGGAGTGATTAATTTGTCATTCTAGGAGTGGAGGACCCTGGGACCATCAATGGAGAAGAGCGAAGAGTGGAATCCTATCCAGAGAGGCAGTGAGGCCTGGGATGGAGGCAGAGAAGACAGCGTCAAGAGATAGTGGGGCTTGGGGCTCGGGATCAGGAAATGGAAAGGGGATGAGGACTGTGGTGGTGAGGGGTGCAGGTTCACAGGGTACACCCCTTGGTTGGGTGAGGATGCATGGACAGGATGATAACTATGCCAACGAAATGATGGATGATGGAATGAGTGTAAAGCTGATGTTCTCCCCTGTAGACTATCACACAATTCACAATAAAACATTAAAAAAAAAAAAGAAAAAGAATTAAACCAACAAAAAAACCCCAACATACTATATATATAAAACATTTATGTATATGTATGTGTATGTACACATGTATATACATATGTATATGTACACATATACACTAGCGTAGTGGTTACGAATTAGGCTGCGAGCCGCAAGGTCACCAGTTCAAAACTACCAGCTGCTCCATGGAAGAAAGATGAGGCTTTCTGTTCCCGTAAAGATTTACAGCCTCGTAAACCCTGTACAAGGTCGCTATGAGTTGGAACTGACTCCACGGCACATAAAAACAACATACATGTGTATATATGTATATACACACACACACATATATATGTTGTTGTTGTTGTCAGGTGCCATCGAGTCGGAACCGACTCATAGTGACCCCATGCACAGCAAAACGAAACAATGTCCGATCCTGGGCCAACCCCACCACCGCTGCCACACTTGACGCCATCATTGATGCCACCTGGCTGACCCATCTCGTTAGGGGTCTTCCTCTTTTTCTCTGACCCTCCACCTTACCCAGCATGACATCGTTCTCCAGCGACTGTTCTCTCCTGACAATATGTCCAAAGTATGAGAGACGAAGCTTAGCCATCCTGGTATCCAAGGAGCACTCTGGCTGCACTTCTTCCAAAATAGATCTATTGGTTCTTTTGGCAGTCCATGGCACTTTTAGTATTCTCCTCCAACACAACTCAAAGGCATCAATTCTTCTACGGTCTTCCTTATTCACTGTCCAGTTTTCGCATCCATATGAGGTTATTGAAAATACCGTGGCCTGGGTCAGGCGCACCTTAGTCCTCAAGCTGACATCATTGCTCTTCAACACTTTAAAAAGTTCCTGTGCAGCAGATTTGCCCAATGCAATAC
>NW_006408710.1:5681652-5726798 GCF_000296735.1 Chrysochloris asiatica
TCTCTCTCTCTCTCTCTCTCTAGATAGATAGATAGAGAGAGAGAGAGAGAGAGAAGGGTGGTTGGGTGGTTCTGTCCGATTAGCACTGAGCTGTTAACCAGTGCTAGTCGTCGGTTCGAGCCCACTAGCCACTCTGCAGGAGAAAGATGAGGCTTCTGCTCCCACAAAGTCCAACGGACTTTGTCAAATAGTCTGCAGAGGGGCAGAACAATAGTCAAATAGTCTGCAGAGGGGCAGCCCATCTGCTAAGTGAGGTCCTGGCCCTTCCTCCCCTCCTCCTCCCACCTCAGTTCTCTAGTCCTGCCACTGCCACAACTATGAGGTGCTGCCCTGTTCTGCCACCTGCTGTCTCTCCCATGATGCAATGCAGCACAATAGAAGCCCCTTTCTTTGCCTGCTGCCCAGCTGCTGGCCAGGAGGGGACAAAGGAGGACCTAGGCGGGGATGCCATATGCCATGGGTAGGGAGGGGTGGGCCTCTGGTGCCTGGGGCTGAGGTGATGCTGGATTAGGGCAGGGCGGTCTGAGTCAGTTTGTGGGTGCCTTGAGGGGGCTCAGAGTCCCTCCAAGCAGGAATAGTGGCTGGGAATAGAAGGAGGCGGAACCCCACTGTTTTCTGTAAGGTTTCTGTAGGGGTGCCCCTTCGTGGCTTGAATGGGGGTGTGAGGAGCCCACTCAAGACCCTGGCATCATCCTCAGTCCAGCATTGCAGCTCCCTGACTGCAGAGGCTCCCTAAATCACAGGGTCCCACTCCAGAGATGCTGAGTCTCAGGTGAGAAAGAAGCAAGCATGGAGTTCAAGTTCTGACTCTGCCAGCTAGTAGGTGGGGGCCCTTCCCTTACCCTTTCTCAGTCTTGTAGGTGGTTGTTGTTGTCATAGCAACCCTGTATAGGGTTTCCACGGAGCGGCTGGTGACTTTGAACCACTGACCTTTCGGTTCATATCATCCTTGAGGTCGAGAAGTTATCCTATGGTGCCACACCAGGACTGTATGGCTGTTGGTAATTTTGGACAGTGCCCCTAGCCTCACAGGGTGAAATGAGCCAGGGATGAGGGTGCTGTCAAAGACCCTGGGCCTGGGCCTTAGGAGGAAGGGCAAAGATGGGGTGGGAGGCCTCAAAGTCCCCCTGGTAAAGTGTCGGGGACCAGAGAGGGGGAAGCCTGGCTCAGCAACTGAGAAGGGAGAAGAAAGCTCAAATGACTCCTCTACCCTCCTAATACCCTCCACACAGACACAAACATCCTAGGGGAGAGGTGGGACTTGTTTGAAGACAGGTTGGGAGTGAGCCTCTCTGGTCCCTCCTGGGGTTGCATACCCTAACGCCCATCAGTCTAAACCCTAAGTGTCCCACCAGTCACCATTTGCTGAGTGCTCACACCTCACACCAGATATTCTGTGAGCAGCATTTCACATGAGGAGGGGGCTTGGAAAGGAAGCAGAGGCAGAGCTGGGAGTCACAGAAAGCTGGCGCCTGGGGTCTGGTCTACCCCCTCCCCAGCTCCCTAAAGCCTGAGGAGGGGGTATTTGCATCAGCACCGGCTGCCTCAGCCCCTAGCTTCAGGAACATCTGTTTCTTTTCGAGGTGGGGGTTGGGTGCGAAGAGAAGAAAGCAAGCAAGGGGAGACGAGGGGCCCCTATTCTGGCTTTCAACTCTCCAATGGCCCTGGGTAATTGAATGCAGCTTCCCCATAACGGGCCGGCACAAAGGGGGTCTTTCACGGCAGCCCTGCAGGCCCCCAAGCCATCAGGCGAATGAACTCTCAGCTCGACAGCTCTGAACAGCTCCTCAAAGCGACTCGCTCAGCAATTACTGGGGGTCTGCGGAGGGAAGGGGGAGTGAAGATTGCAGCTTGGTGCTGGGATCAGGAGGCAACCAGAGGAAGGAAGCCAGGTAGAGGGAGACCCAGACAAAGGAGACATAAACGCCCTTTGGCGCTTGTGCTCTCACCTTCAGTAAAGTGCTGAAGACATCCACCAGGAATGAAGACTGACAGTAGACCCCTGCTCCCCACCCCCCATCCCCCATCCCCCCTCCAGGGGCCGCGCAGGTGAAGTGTGTGGAGGTAGATGTAACATAGAGGCTGGGCTCTGGGTCAGAACTCTCTCTGACGCACTAGGCCGACTTCACCTCATTCTACCTACTCATCTTTTTCTGAAAATGGCGATTCTACCACAAGGGGACTCCACCTTGATGTATCAGAACAGAGCTGTGCTCCATAGGGTTTCTCCATGGCAGGCTTTTCTTCCCAGGCACTGCTGGTTGGTCTAAGACCTCGAACCTTTTCATTTGCAGCCGAACATGTTAACTCTTTGCACCGCCCAGAGAGACGTCTAGGAATCTGAGGATCATGCGGTTGCTGGTTCCGAGGAAGTGCTCAGTAAATATTTGATATCATGATTGAGGAAGACATGCTTCATCAATCTGATCTGCCCTGGCGGTTCAAACTCACCAGCTGCTCCTTAGAAACCCTAACCAGGGTTGCTGTAGGTTGGAATCTACTTGACAACACTTAACAACAACAACAACAAACTAGTCCATCGTCACCAAGTCAGTGCTGAGTGGAAGCAAACCTGCAGGACAGAATAGAAAGGCTCCCAGGGTTTCTAAGGCTGAACATTTTCATGAGCACAGTCGGCCTTGTCTTTCTTCCACGGAGTGACTGGTAGGTTCAAACTGCTCACCTTGTGGTTATCAGTACAGCACTTAACCCACTGCATCATCAATTAGACGACATGGGCCTGTTGTTAAGTGCCAAAGAGTTGGTTCCCATATAGGGTTTCCAAGGAAAGGTTGGTGGATTTGAACCACTGGCCTTTGCCAGTGAGATTTATTTGTGTGCTAAACAGATAATTTTTCCTAGCCAATTTTGTATTGAGAAAGGAAGTGTAGAAATGAGTTCTGCAGGCTGGCTTTCAGACTATGCCCTTAGGACATTTAAATGAATATATATTTTTTGTTTTGTATGTGTGTACAGCCAATATTTTTGCTTTGGTCATTTGTGGTGTATAAGATGTAAAAGGGAAGCCACAGGGAGGAAGTAGGATCATTGTTGTTGCAGGGAGGGCATTGTAATCAGTGAGATGAAACAGCGGGTAGGATTTATTGAATGTAAAGCTGATGACCTTGTCTGTAAACCTCTACTCAATTCACAATACAAAGTTTAAAAAAAAAGGAAAAGGAAAAGAGTCCTGCATTTTCAGAAGTTTTATCAAACTCCTCACAGGCATTTGAAACCTGCAGCCTCCCAGGGGTTGGAATCCTGTCTCCCTCCCACCCTGTGTCCCCTAAGTGAGAGGGAGTCCCTCCTTCCTGTGGCGTCTGTTGCTGGTCACCCAGCCCTGTTCTGTCCTTCCTCACTTTGCTGTATCTGGTTTGTTTATACTTAGGATTGCCTTTTTGTTTATCACGCGTCACAAGCAGAATTTCCGCTGGTGAGTTTTGGGTGGTCTAACTTAGAATGTAAGCCAGGCAACATTCACTCTTGAGGTGGGGCACCTCAAGAAAATAGGCAGTTATTTTCTCTGGAGTAGCTGGAACTGGGGGTCCCAGGCCTGTGTGGGCACTGATCCACAGGGACCAATGTCATAATAGAAGTCCTACACTGAGGAGTCCGGCATTCTAGACACTGATTTGTGGAGCTCCTTTTCCCACAAGTGAGTCAGCAGTGAGTCAGTTTGAGTTGATAACAAGGGCACCAGAGAAAAACCTACTGCCTGCCTCCAAGTCTGTCCCCTTAAGCCCACTGGAGCTACTGGGAGGCAGGGTCATGTTGTTGTCACCTCTGTCCTCCGCACTGGGCAGAATACAGGCTGAAGGAATGAGTGTCCGCCCCTCCTCTGCCAGCACTAAGGTCTGGATGCAATGAGCAGTGCTTTGATCTCTGACCCGGAAGCAGACGCAAGACTGGAGCTGAGCCAGACACAGCCCTATATCTACGGAATCAAGAAACAGTCTGCCGGGTCTGGTGAAAAGAGATGGCGATAAGATTCTTATGATTCAATCGTGAGTAATTGTTATGACTAATTGCTACTGTCACAACTGTAAAGGTAGAAGTTTTGTAACTAAAAAGGGGGGAGTAGTTAATCTTACATTCGAGGAACAGAGGACCCTAGGACCATCAAGGGAGAAGAGCACAAGTGGAATGTAGGACCCAGAGATGCAGTGACACCAGAGATGGAGGCAGAGATGATGACATGGAGAGAGGAAGCAGCTGAGGACTCTAGATTCATGCAAAGAGAAAGGCTGTGTGCTGGCGGCTTGCAGAATGTGCCCTTTGGTTGTTTAAATGATTATATATTCCTGAGTGTTTTTGTGTACATCCAAAACAACAACAACAAAAAACAGGGAATAGAAGCAAATCCTGTTGAATGGTGATGCATGGAGGAGACTGTAATCATTGCAACGAAACGGTGGTGTAAAAGCGATGTTCTCCCGTGTAAACTATCACTCAGTTCACAATAAACACTTAAAGAAGAAAAACAATCTGGTGGTGGTGTTGGGGATACTTAGTTGCTCAGGGCAGTGGCTCTTCACCACCACGAGGGGAAGCAGAGTTCAGCATTTTATCAATGGGCAGAGCTGACCAGTGCCCTAGGACGGATGGCCTTCAGTTGCTGAACGCTCTAGGCTCTTCCTGGGTTCTTCCATCTCTGGACACTTGATGTTCTGACATCTTAGAACCTAAGCTACCTCCGTGGGGCTCTCAACCCAAGTGCCTGGTTTTCAAGAGCAGTTTTAGAGGGGCTAGACCCAAGTGATGATACTGGTGGTTGATTCTAAAGCCCCCGTGATGAGCCGGCTCAGGCACCCACACCTTTATCTCACCGAATACCCCTTCAAATAGCCTTATGGAAAAATGCTGCAAAAGACTTGAAAGTGTTAAAAGTGCAAAGATGTCACTTTGAGGACTAATGTGTACCTGACTCGAGACGTGGCAACAATGGATTCAAACCTAATAATAACTGTGTGGACGGCGCAGGACCAGACAGCGTTGTTTTGTTGTGCATAAGGCTGCTCTGAGTGGGAACCGGGTTGACAGCACTTCACAGCAACAGCGAAGACTGGAGAGGAATCGATGCATTTGAATTATGGTGTTGGCAAAGAATTCTGACTACATCATGGCTACCGGAAGAATGAACCAATTCGTTTTGGAAAAAGTACGGTTAGATTACTCCTTGGAAGTGAGGACAGCAAGACTTCATCTCTCATACTTTGAATGTGTTATTAGGAAGGGCCCAGTCCCTGGAAAATGACATCATTATTGCCAAAGTAGAGAGTCAGCAAAAAAGAGGAAGACCCCAAAGAGACGGATGGACACAAGTGGCAGCAGTAATGGGCTCAGACAGGACAATGAATGTGAGCATGGTGCAGGACTGGGCAGGGCTTTGTCCTGTTGTGTGTGGGGTAGCTATGAGTTAGGGCCTTTGGGAATCATCTTTAGTCCTGTGTTGTGTACATGAAGGGCTGGGAAGCTCAGAGAGCTGGAAGGACTGTCCCCAGAAGAAGGAGACACGAAGAAGCAGAGATGAAATGAAAACCTTGGCTGCCAGGCTCCGAGGCCCATGCATTTAACTGCAACAATGTGCTGTTTTTCAAATGAGTGTGTCTGTCCTCAAAGAAGCCCTCTGAAGGGGCCCACGGGACAATCACCCCATTGATCCCATTGTTCAAAGCTGCTTGGGAACCACTTCAGTCTAGTACTCTCCTTGGAGAGTACTAGAATAAACTTGTGTTTGTTCTTTGGGGATGGGTTTGGCTTCTATATTTAAAAAGGCCACCGTATTTGTGGCCAAGTGCACCAAGCTGGAGAAGTGGAGTGTTTGTGGTCTGCTGGAGTGTCTCATCAATGGGTTCTAGAAAGATCTGCAGAGAGGCTGAGCTCACTGGGCTCTGGGTGGGGCTCCCCAGCTCAGACAACAGAACTAAGACCTGCCTCTGATACTTGGAACTGCAACCCAGGCTTGTCCATTCTGGCTGTTGCACCTGGGGAAACATACTAAACCTCTCTGAGCCTCAGTTTTTCACATCTGCCCCCACGTGATGATGTATGATGTGGTAGGGGGTGGATGTGGTTCTTGTTGCTACTTTTGACGGGGCCACATGTTAGTCAGAAAGGGTAATGACTTCACAAGCATGAATCTTAGCTTCTCTATCATTGTTGTTGTTAAGTACCATCGAGTCGATTCCAACCCATAGTGACCCTGTATAGGTATTTCCTATACCTATATAGATATTTCTGAGGAGTGGCTGGTGAGCTTGAACCACTGACCTTGCAGTTCAAATGGCTTTGCAGTCTGGCTCATTAACCTACAGCACCACACCAGGACTCCACCATGCTAACCTTTATTTTGTCTAATACCTGTTCAAAGGTGCTTTGGTAGCATAATGGTTACGAGTAGGGCTGATAACCTCAAGGTCGGCAGTTTGAAACTACCAGCCATTCTGAGGGAGAAAGATGAGGATTTCTGCTCCCGTAAAGATTTACAGCCTCAGAAACTCTCCGCTACGAGTCGGAATCGACTCCACGGCACACCACCACTGCCATCACTTCCATGTCTGTCCAGAGTGATTCCCTTTTCCAATGACCCTTTCATTCTTTCAATAAATACCTGCAGCATGTCCATGTACCAGGTATTGGGGATACAGCCATCATCAATGTCCTTGCCTTCGTGGACCCTAGTTTTCAGAGTAAATAAACCCATCCCTACTCAACCCCAATTCAAACCTACAGGCAAGGTCTCAGGGCCAGGCCTGTGGTCAGTTGGGCTTTCTGCTGTGACAACTACGGTCCTGAACCTTCTGTATGCCATCTCCACAGGACTGTCTGCCTCCAAGTTGCTATGGAAACCATAGTCCAGTGATGGGCTCCTTCTGAGCAATCAGACCAATGATCAGGAGGGGATGCGGGCTTTCTTAGCTCATCGTGGAGCAGCTTCTGTAGTAGGACGGCCCTGGGCATAGACACTCTTCTACCAGTGACTCTGCCAAGGCCGGGAGCCCCCGCATGGCCTTAGTGTGAGATACTTCAAGCTCTTGAGATATCTGGGTATTAGATTCTGCACTGGGAGGGCTTGCTCATCAAAAGGGTGGTGTTCAGCCAATGACGGTAGATTAATAATGTGTTCTAAAGAAGGTTCCCACCACTTGTCTGTCTGTTTGTCCTACTGTGACGGCGTACCCACCACTTGTCTGTCCGTTTGTCCTACTGTGACAGTGAACCCACCACTTGTCTGTCTGTTTGTCCTACTGTGACGGCGTACCCACCACTTGTCTGTCCGTTTGTCCTACTGTGACAGTGAACCCACCACTTGTCTGTCTGTCTGTCCTACTGTAACTGCATATCCACCACCTGTCTGTCTGTAGTATTGTGGTGGTTTCTGTGTTCCTAGGATACAGGAAGTCACCTGGTGTTCCAAGCACCAGCAGGGAGGGTCACCCATGGAGCACAGGTTTGAGAGGAGCTTCTAGACAGAGACAGTCAGAAGAAAGGCCTGGTGCTCTGTTTCTGAAAGTCAGCCAATGAAAACCCTGTGAACCCCAACGGAATGTTGTCCGATAGAGTGCTAGAAGGCGAGCCCACTCGGTTGGAGGATGCTACGCAGTAACCACAACCATGGACTCAGACATACCTATGATCCTGAAGTGGACACAGGACCGGGTGGTGTTTTGTGGCCATGGGTCAGAGCTGACTCGATGGTACCCAATAACAACAGGGGTTATGGGCAGCCACCCAGAGCATCATGGGGGCCTTTGCTGTCATATCTTTGCCCTCTCCACGGATGACTCAACAGGCCCCATACAATAAGCTTTATAAGAAGTGGGGACTTTAAGTTTGAATCTAAACTCTCGTCACCATCTCTGGGGAAAAGAAACAGAAATCATGCTTGAAGGGACCCAGGCCTCTGTGCATTGGCCATGTGAGTTTCTGGTATCCATGTGGCTGCTAAGAGACCCCTGAGTGAAGCGCTTTACTAGTAACTGAAAAGTGGCTGCTCAAACCCACCCAGAAGTGCCTCGGAAGATAGGCCTGGTGATCCACTTCTGATGGGACCCAGCCTTGAAATTGCTATGAAACAGTTCTACTCTGCTCATGTGGGGTTACTATGACTCAGAACCAACCCCATAGCACATAATACCAACACGTGTCTGCAAAGAGTTAAACATGCACAAAAATAGTGGGGTGGTTCATAGCGGCTTCACATCCCCCTACTGTGTCCCCACATAAACGGCGCGAAGTTGGGGTCTCTTTTCCTGCCAGCTTAGGACCAGCCTCGAGCCCAGGAGTAACCCCGAAGCCAAGCACAGCAGTAGCATGGGAGAGATCCACAATCCAGAGCCCCATGACCGGATTCCAGACTTCCTGCCACCTCCCACCCAGGTAAGAGCCTGTTCCCTCCCAGGACTGGGCAGAAAAGTCCAGGGTACGGGCCACAGTAGCCTTCAGGGCTTCTTCTGGGACAACCACTAGGTTTGGCCAGGCTGGGAGGGGAGGCTCAGGGTGGGCAGTGGTAAAATCGCACCATTGGAATGTCCTCAGCCTCCTCTGCCTTGCATGGCCTAGGGCAGCGTGTCCCTGCATGACCCACACCAGCTCTGCTTTCTCCAGCTAGAAGAGCTCTTGATAGAGGAATTGATGTTTAGAGAGTGGTTACTGCGTGCCAGGCCCTTCTGTGTATGTGCGAACCCCGCCCCATCTGAGATGGAGAAACTGAGGCTCACAACAGTCACACAGTCCAGCCAGGACCCTCAGTTCATCAGCAGCAGAACCTGGATTCACCTCCAAAGCAGTTTAACACCTACTTCCCACCTGGGCTTCCAGGACACTCTGCCCTTTAAAGAGCTCATTCTGACCCAAGTACCGTATTTTTGGCACATAACACACCCACACAAATATTGCAAGAATTCATAAAACACGCACAGGAAACTAACATGCGAGGGGAGGGGGTTGGGTAGTTTTCAAAAACTAAACAAAATGTAATGTACCCATTACATTTTCAAAGGCAGTAGCTAAATTGAGCAATTCTCTAGTACTCTGGTCTAGCTACCCACCTGGGCTTACTTAGCCCTCTCTTTGCCCCTGGATTTCTCCCTCTGTAGGCCACAGCATGGGGAGACCCCTGTATGTCTTGAAGACCTCACTCTTCAGAGAATCTCACATGATCGTGGCCCAGGGACCCCACCAGCATTGGGCACAAGCTGCGAGCAGAACTTTAAGAGATAGAAGCTGTTTATACATAGGACTGATTAGTAGTTCTGTTCGTGCCCCCTCCTTGCCCCCCAGTCTTTATAGCCTCCAGGCCTGCAGGGAAGTAGGTGAGAGACCATTGGTCCTCACCGACAGAGAGCCTTCACCCATCATTGCCCACCTGCAGGGCACACAGCCCTCTAGCCCTCACCTGAACTTCCTGTGTAGGACACCTCCCTCACACAGCCCTCCTAGCTCCTCACCTGAGAGTCGGAGATTTCCGAGGGTTTCTCTGTCAGGCTGCTGCTCTCGGCCGGGATCAGATCATTGTACTTGGTGACATCCTCATCTGAGTAGTGCAGGCTGCCTGGGCTGGGCCTCGGAGGAGACCTGGGTTAGCGGTAGGGGACAGTGAGGATGGGAGAGGGACTCTCTCGGGGTAGCCCTCTGGCCAAGAGCCCCACTGTGGGGCCTGAACTCCCCTGAGCCTGGAAGGAAGGACAAGGACTCTGGGTGGACAGAGGAGCCAGTAAGCAGGTGACCCGAAGTAGCCGCTCCACTCTATGTGGCCCCCACTTCCTGTGTCTGCTCTTGGGGAGCCTTGCCTGCAGGTCAGGAAGGCTCAGCCTCTAGGGAAAAGTGGGGAGCATGATGATTTTCAAGTTGTGGTTCCAAGAGCACCTCGCTGGAACTTGGTACTGACTGTGTGTCCCCCACCACATGCTCAGACTTTAGGTGAAGGCTGGCTACGTGCCCTATAGACAAACTCCCCAGGTGATATGTGAAGAGAAGAGAGAACCACTTCCTCCTTGCCTGCTAGAGACCAGACACGCTCTGGGAGGCTAAGTCATGCCCTGGCATCTCCCAGGGAGCCCTGAGCTGAGTCACTGAACAAAGATGCACACAGGGCAGCCCGGGCTGTGTCCTCTCCTCCTGGGGTTCCCTGAGTCGTGCACGACTCTACTGCATGTGTCTTTCAGAAGAGGGTGAAAAGGGCCAACCCAGCCAGGGTCTGATGTGCCAGGATCTGCACAAGTGGTGTTCCAATTCTGGGGCCAGGGATGTGTCACCAGCAACCCACCTGCCACCAACTAAACCAAAAGACACACACTGATTTTACTCTCATCAGCAAGGCCACGTCCCTACAAATTATACTTAAATGAACTGAAACCATGAGGAGGCCTTAAGAGGAGAGGGGAACGGGATGTAGGCTAACTTAGGAGGTGGGGTGGGGGCAGTGACTGGGCATCACTTGTGGGGGCAACAACCAGCAGCGTCTCCTTTATTCATCGGCAGCTGCGGGAGACCATTTAGCAGTTTAGAACATAGCCGCCATTTTTGGGGATCTGCCTTTGGCCTGGCGGGGTCCCAGGTTCAGCTGGGAGCCCGGGGTGGTGTGGGTGATCTGGGGGTACCACTGTCTATCACAGTGAGGTAGGCGGTGTAACTGTGGGTATGAGAGCAGGCAGGGGCAGGGGCACGGTGAGGCCATTCTGAAGGCCCCTTGTTGCATGTGACAGGGCCCGGGAGCCAGCCTGGCGGGGTTGCTGTGGTCGGTCAATGAGGCTGGGCCCTTGCAGAGGCCTCAAACAGTCCTTTCTTTGGAGGACTGGCGTTTGGCCGGGGATGAGAGCTCAGCCTGGCGGGCCTGTATTGCTGCCCCCTCCCTCCTGCCGCCTGGTGAACACACACATCGCTTCTCTGCACCAGAAACAGAAGTGCTTTGTGTGCTGGGCCTGGGAGAGGCCGGCCCCCTGCACGCCTCCTCAGACGAGGCCTGAATGCTAACAGGCACTGAGGCTGAAGTCAGAGCCCCTTCCACATAATCCTGGTCTCCCTTGAGCCCCTGGAATGTAAAAACTACCATGTGACATCAGGTGAAGGTCAGGTGGGCCCTGGCAGCTGCTCTGTTCTTGGAAATGGGCAGCCTGGCCAGTCACGGGGTGAACCGAAGGCTTGTTCCTTCCTCTCAGCTGCTTTCAGATGCTGCCCTTTGAGGGTGATGCAGAGAGTGGAGAGGAATTGTTCCAGAATACAGATCAGGGCGGCCCTGGGGGTGGGGGCAGTTTCTACACTTGCAGAATGCCCTTTAAGCCCTGGGTAAGGAGGGGGAGGTTGGAGTTAGGTTAGGTTAGGATGGAACCTTACTCGGGGCCTGCCCCATCCTCCTTGATGGGTTCTTCCATCTTGCCTTTGAAACAGGTGACCATCCGGGTTGTAGTGCTGTGGCCAGGGCCAGCTGGCTTCAACCAGCAGTCCACTGATTGTACCTACTTCCTAGTGACTAGCCCTGGGCAGTGACGTACAAGCTCCTGGTGAGACCACCTGAGCCCTTCTGTGTCTTTCTGCTGACCCTGAACTTGAAAACCATTTCCCAGGATGCTGAAGATCAAGTGAGTGAATGAGCGTTACCTACTCCATGGCCTTCCCTTGTTGTTAAGTGCCATCGAGTTAGGTCCCACTCACAGCCACACTGTAGAGGGTTTCCAAGGTATGGCTGTTGAGTTTGAACCGCTGACCTTGTGGTTCAAACCGACCTTGCAATCTAGTGGTTTATCCCACAGCACCACACCAGGACTCTCTCTTTCTCTCCCCCCCCCACACACACACACACACACACACACACACACACACACACACACACACATAGCCATCCTGTATAGGGTTTCCAAGGAGCAGCTGGTAAGTTTGAACTGCCGACTTTGTGGTTCAAACCGACTTTTCAATCCAATGCTTTATCCCACAGCACCACACCAGGACTCCCCTAGCGTTCTCCAAACCCGGGCACTGCTGGACCCGGCCCCAAAGCCGCCATCCTCCCCCACAGGGGCCCTATTACCTGGTGTATAGGCCGTTCTTTCTGCAGAAGGAGTTCTTGACGGAGAGCCGGCGGTTGTTGAGTTCCAGGGCAGGGAAGCTGCTTTCATCCAAGCTGAGCATCTCGCCGTGGCCTAGCGCACCAGACTTGGCATTGTTGCCTGAGCAGAGGAATTGTGAGCCAGTCATTCCCTTCCATTCCTTTAGTGGCTCCTAGCCCTCACCTCACCCCTCTACCTGGCCGGATGGCCTCCTTTTTCTTGTGGTACAGTTGAGCCCTAAACTGGAGCTTGAGATTGTGTGTGGATCCCACCATCAGAGCAGGTGTATTCCCAGAAGAGAAAGGACCCCCACTTGGGCAAAGGTGCTCACCCGAATCGGTCTTCTTGGTGTACTTCTTGCTCTGACCTCGGATAATGAGCACAAAGACCAGGAGCAGGATGAAGATGAGGCCGACAAGGGCAATGACCACCAAGAACCACCACTCCTCATAGAACGGGTTGGCTTTCTGGGCTGGAGTACAGATGGAGGTGTCAGGTCTGGGATGCTCAGCCCTCTCCTGCCCCCCACCCTCCCACTCCAGCTGGGCACTACCACCTGATCACACAATTTATAGGTACAGAGGTTCTGTGCTCACCGAGCAACACAGCCTAAGAAGAGATTGGTAAAGATGGCTTCGTTACAAATGCTAGCTCAGGTTAGGGGCTGCCCTGGCGTGCTGTTTTGAGAAGGTTCTGAGGTGGCTTCTGGACTTATTAGGAAAGTGTTCTGGGATTGATTAGTAATGTCTGTCCAGACACAGGCATGAGGAGCAGTAAGTAGTATGTTTGCTATTTTTCCTTGCCACCTCTAACCTACGGGCTAACTTGTTGTTGTTGTTAAGTGCCGTGGAGTCGGTTCCGACTCATAGCAACCCTGTAGAGGGTTTTTGAGGTTGTAAATTTTTACAGGAGCAGAAAGCCTCATCTTTCTCCCGTGGAGCAGCTGGTAGTTTTGAACTGCTGACCTTGCGGTTTGCAGCCCAATTCGTAATCACTACGCTACCATAGACCTGAATGTGCATGAAGTTTGGACTGAATTTTTTCCTGGTGGTAGAAAGCAGTGGAGTTGGGAGGGTGGGTACAACAAGTGGGTCTTTAGAATGCCGTCTTCCAGGAAGACCATCCGTCTCTCAAGGACTCCAGTACCGAGCACTGCTTTCTGGGTCTTTGATTTCAGTCTTGCAGTGGAAGGTTCTGGCTCATGATTTGGTCCTATCAATCTGGGCATGGGAGAGGTGTGTGGGAAGAGGGAGGAGGCCTGGTTTCTGGAAGGTACCCAGTGAATAGAAATGTTGAGTTGTATTCTGCTTTGGGGAATGGAATTCTAGTATTAAAAACCAGTTGCTGATTCCATTCTGGGTCCTTTGTGAGCTCTGGGGCAGGCTGGAAGGGAAAATAGGGAGGGGTGGCCATTCTGCCCCTACAGGCTCTGTTCAGCCCAGGCCTGAGGGCCTGCTGCTTCCAGGCCGATGACCCTGTGTGTTTTGGGATGTTTCCTTGGAAACACAGATGATGGTCTGGCCCATCCTGGGTGAGGAGCTAACAGATGCCTCATCATAGGCCTATAGCTCCAGCAGCTAGGCTCCTTGCCCGGACCTTCTGGAGTTCTTGAAAAGGAGCTTCAGGTCCAAGGCTCAAGGCCCCAACTTCCTATGGGCTCTGGCTCTGTGTTCCCTGCGCCGGAGCATCTGGATAACAGTGCATTTTGGTCTCCACCCCAGTGCCTCTGTGCCGTGCCCCCTCCCACCACCATCCCACAGCACCTGTACCTGGTACAGACTGGGAGGGGCTGCTGGGGGTGCCAAAGCCGTAGTCATTGACTGCGATGACCCGGAAGTCATAACTCACACCCGGCTTTAGGATGTCCATGCTGAACGTGTAGGAGGTCACCTCCTTGGGGATGTCCTTGATGAGGATGTCCCAGAGCCCCTCATCTGTGAGGGCACAGAGAAGAGGTCCCTGTGAGGGGGAGTCTCACACCATCCACCAGCCCCAAGGGTCATCTCAATGGAGATTTCAGTAAACATTGCTTCAGAATGACATGCCTTTTGGAGCATCTGACCCTTTCATTCTTTCTATTAAAACATGAGAAAACATACAACCAACCCAATATCACCATCCAAGATTGTTATGAGCTGCCATCGAGTGGACTGCGAAGACCCCACACACAATAGAACAAATCGATGCCCAGTTCTGATGGGTTATATGTTGGACCACTGAGATCCACAGGGCTTTATTTCTAGAAATGAGGAAGGTCTTTCTTCCTTATCTTAGTCTAGAAACGCCACTGAAATCTGTTCACTGTCCTAGCAATACTCAAGTCTCTGTCGACACATGTGCACCGACTGGGACTCAAACCCTGGTCTCTCGCATGGAAGTTGAAAATTCTACCACTGAGCCTCCACTACCATTGGAGAATACCCCGAGAGTTGGCAAAGGTGTAGTGCTCGCAGGCAGGACTGTAGTCTGGCCTTATGGAATCTGAGTGCCCTCTGAGTGTGGGTGGAAGAGTCTGGTGACATATTGTTCCCGTGACCATGTTACATTAAATGGCAGAGGGAGATGGCCTAAGTGGGCTTCACCTAGTCACATGAGCCTTTTAAAAGCAGACAGAGCACTTTCTCTCGCTGATGCAGTAGTCGGGTGGTTCTGGGGTCATTGTTGTTGTTAGGTGTCATCGAGTTGGTACCAACTCATAGCGACCCTATGCACAGCAGAGCGAAACACTGCCCGATCCTGGGCCAACCTCACTATTGTTGCCACGCTTGAGTCCATCGATGCTGCCGCTTGGTCAATCCATCTTGTTGGGTGTCTTCCTCTTTTTCTCTGACCCTCCACCTTACCAAATATGATATCCTTCTCCAGTGACTGGTCCCTCCTGACGATATGTCCAAAGTATGAGAGACGAAGTTTGGCCATCCTGGCCTCCAAGGAGCACTCTGGCTGTACTTCTTCCAACACAGATCTATTGGTTCTTTTGGCAGCCCGCCGTGGCATTTTCAATATTCTCCAACACCATAACTCAAAAGCATCAATTCTTCTTCGGTCTTCCTTATTCACTGTCCAGCTTTCGCATGCATATGAGGTTATGGAAAATACCATGGCTTGGGGTAGGCACATATATATGAGATGGCTTCTAAAAGTTCATGGGAAAAGGGAATGACAAGATAATGGAATTTTTCCATGATGTTTTTTGAAGTCCCCTTGTATATAATGTTGTGTTAAGTGCCATTGAGTTGGTTCTGTCTGATAGTGACCCTATGTACAACAAAACTACTGCTCAGTCCTGGGCCAGCCTCACAATCGGTGCTGTGTTTGGGCTCACTGATGCAGCCACTGCATCAGTCCATCTAATTCAAGGGCTTCCTCTTTTCACTGACCCTCCACTGTACTAAGCGTGAGGTCTCCCAGAGGCTGGCCCCTCCTGATAAAATGCCCCAAGTATGTGAGCTATCTCACACACACACACACACACACACACAGATATAAAAACCACACAAACACACAGACACACAGAAACACAGAGACATACACAAATACACACAGAGACACACAGAGACACATACACACACAGACACACAGACACATAAACAGACACACACACAAACAACACAGAAACACAGAGACACACATAAACAACACATAAACACACAGAGACACAAACACCTCACACAAACCTGGAGCCCTGGTATTAAAATGGTTAGGCACCAGGTGCTAAGTGAAAGGTCAGAGGTTTGAACCCACCAGCCTCACCTGGGGAGACCAGGCCAGGTGACCTGCTTCTGTAAATAGAGAGCCTAGGGACCCCTAAGAAGGCAATGCAACTGTGTCATACAGGGATGCTATGAGTCAGAATCTAATCAATGGTACACAACAACACACACACATGAGGAGGCTTTAAAAAATGTTCATGGAAAATGCCATCTTTTTTTTTTTCTCAGGGGTGGAGAGGAGTAAGGTGTGAGAGGGTTAGGACTCTGGCTAGGCCTAGTTTAGGTCCAGGATTTGATTTAGTGTTAGGGTATGGTGAGGATTAGGTTAGTGTTAGGGTATGGTGAGGATTAGATTAGTGTTAGGGGGAGGAGCTGAGCTCGGAGTAAGGCGTGGTCTAGTTTTAGGGTTAGGGTTAAGCTGTTGTTGTTAAGTGTCGTTGAGTCGGTTCCAACCCATAGTGACCCTGTACAGGGTTTCCAAGAAGTGGCTGGCGAGCTTGAACCACTGACCTTGCGGTTCAAACCGACTTTGCAGTCCAGCACATTAGCCCGCAGCCCACACAGGGACTCCACGGTTAGGCTGATTTTTATTTGAAATTATTTTCCTGAGATCGACTTGGTTTCCATTTAATATGGAAGTTCTGTGGCTACATTAGTCCCTCTTTTTACCTTATGTTTTTGTTGTTGTTGTTGTTGCAAACTGGTATCCCTGCTTCCCTATTTTCAGTCTTGTATGTTTATTTTACTTGGAATATTTCTATACCTGGGTTGGAGTCCTGGTGTGGCACTGTAGGGTAAGCACTGGACTGCTAACCAAAAGGTCAGTGGATCAAATCCACCAGTCACTTCTTGGAAACACTATACAGGGTTGCTATGAGTTGTACTGTCTTGATGGCACTTAACGACAACGCCATAGCTGGATGACATGCATGCTAGTCTCAGGTTATTGTCTCCCTGTCCAATGACTATCCTTTAGTACTGTTTTTTTGTAAAGCGGGTCTGGTTTTTACAAATTCTTTTAACTTCTGTTTATTTGGAACTGTCCTAATTTCACTATTATAATTGTCGGATAATTTTGCTAGGTGTATGATTCTTGGTTGGCAATTTTTTTTCTTTGAGAGTTTTATATATGTCATCCCATTATCTTCTTGGCTGCATGCTTTCTGCTGAGATCTCAGAGCCTCTTCTTTTTAGATTTGCTTTTTTCCTGAGCTGTTCTTGGGATGTTTTCCTTGACTTTGAAAAGTTTGATGCGAATATGTCTCGGTTATTTTCTTTTGGGATCTCTCCTGTTGGGAGTTTTGATTATCTTTTAATTCCATGAACTTTCTGAAGCCCCTTGTGTGTGTGTGTGTGTGGTGTGTATGTGTGTGTATATATACATTGTTGCTGTTGTTAAGTGCCGACCCATAGTGACCCTGTATAGGGTTTCCGAGGAGCAACTGGTGAGTTTGAACCACCGACCTTGCGGTTCAAACTGATTTTGCAGTCCAGCACATTAACACACAGCACCACACCAGGACTCCGTATGTATACACACACACATATTGAAAATCCACATGGTGACATCTGTCAGAAGGATGCAGACTTTCTTTTTCTTCAGATAGCTGCAGGGGGATCTGGGCTGTGTTGGAGGTTTAGCTAGCTGCCTGCATTTGGCAGGTTCCAAGATCAGGCACATTCTTTCTTAGGAGTGGAAATCAAAGGTGACAGAGGCACTATAAATGGCAGGACCATTCCATGGCTTCCACCTGGGAGGGATCCCCCATCTGTGCTCCACACCATGTGAACCCCAAACCTCCTTTCAGGCCCTTTGTCTGGGGCTCTCTGCATCTTGCCCCCGTGAGACATAATTCACCCTGACTCAAAAAGAGCAGCTGGAGGCTGCCATACGAGGGAAGAAGAGCACGGGGCTACCACAGTCTGGTGGCCATCCATCATGGTGACCTGGAGGCTGGAGGGGCTCTGGCCAGATGCACCGGGTGGGCCCCATGGGGGAGTGGACACTGGCAATCAGAAAGAGGAAGTCTCCCTGTGTGGTTAGTGGAGGTAGAGTTGGGAAGCATGTTTGCAAGCTGCTTTGGCTATTCAGGCCTCCTCTTCCGCAGCCTGTTCCAGAGGCTGGCACCACTGTGATGCGAAGGGTTCATTGGCCTTTCTTCCTTGTCCATCTCAGTATGGAAGCCCCCCCACTCCCCCGAAGCCGATTCAGCATCACAACACACCAGCCTTCACTGACGGATGGGTGCCCTGGTCAGAACTCCAACCTAGGTTTCCCACATGGAAGGTGAGACTTCTCCCACTGAGCCTCCTTTGTCCAGCACCTAGCCCGGGCACTCTAGACATGTGTCTCACAATGTTCACTGGCATTTTTATCACATCACACCCCCCGGTTTTGGGACTTCATGTTTCAGCATTGGGGTGCAACACCATTTTCCTCACGTGACTTCAATTAGCAGTTGGTGATGATAAAGATGCTGAGATAGCATCTGACAGCATTGAGGTTCTAAGTGCCTGGCATTCCATCTCCATAGCAACGGCAAGAGGGAGGGGCTAGTCTGCCCATTTTATAGATGAGCAAACCAAGCCTTGGAGAGAGAGCTTAACACATCTTTCTAAAGTCTCCACCCCTCCCAGTGCCCACTGGGAACTGGCTGTGTGAGGAGAGCTTGCCCAGGACTCTGCATCCACCTTTCAGAAGCGGGGCCTCCTGTCTGTTGCTGGACCGCTCTCGGTCCACCCTACACAGAGACAAAGGATGGGGCCAGCTCTGAAGCTTCTGGAATGACATGCTTTGGCTCTGGACAGTCCCTGGGGCTACAAATCCCCTGTGTGCCCCGTCCCTGGGTCTGCAGTGCCCAACGCTCAGTTCTTACTCTGCATACTAGGAACCACAGGTAGTGCAGGGGAAGTGCAAGACAGGTGGGATTTCACCCTGAAGGTGAGGAAGGTGTAGGCTCCCCCCCACGCCCAGCTGAATCAGGGGACCCAAAGGTAGCAGAAAGAAGGGCAGGGGGCATGACAGCGGAGGAGGAGTCCATCCATAACAAAGTCTGCTCAGAAAGGTCTCAGCAGTCCCCTGGCCCACCATCCTTGCCTGACTCCTTTCGTCCCCTTCCCTAGCCTAGATGGCTGCCCATGGCCAGCTCTCTGGGGCTGCTGACCCTGGGCAACACTGGCTTGTCTTTTCTTTTGAGTTCAGTCCTCCATCCCAAGCCCAGAATGCCCCCGGTCCCATGCTGGGCGGCACAGGGAACGTTGGGAAATCAATAGGGCCGAAGTCCCACAGCCAACATTCCTCAGCCCAGCACCCTGGTTGGTCAACTTCAGTGGAACAAACACACACAGGCCCTGGTTGGGAGAAACACCCGGCAGTCTCCCAGCCAACTCAGCAGCCAGCCCTGGAGGGGCTGGGAGGGACCATCTGGATGGGGAGAGGAAGCCAAGCCGGCCCACATCCTTCAGCTATGTGCTGGATCAGAGGCCAGATTTATTAGCTATTTGTGACTGCAATTATTAGCATAGGGCTTAGGCAAGGGCTGGGTAGTAAAGATGTATTGTCAACTACTGGAGTTATTAACTGTTTGCTATTGGGATGATTAACTCTCAGTTACCCTGAGGTATTAATGATCTGTCCCTGAAATGTTTCAATGCCTCACATAGAAGTAGTAACTACAGACACACTGACTACATCCTGTTAAGATAATTATTTGCTCTGTCTGCCGGGCCAACAAAGTCCTTTCTCTTGCTCCACTTAGTCACGTAAGCCCACATTCACGGACTATAAAGAACCTGACGCAGACACCTGATTAACTCAGAATCCTAGCAACACAGTTGCTGCTGGCGCTGGAGACCGAGAAGCAGGTATCATGGTCACCTGTGAAACAGGAGCCTAGGATGTAGCCCCCTGGAGGGACTTATCAGTGCCCCATCTCCTGATGGCTTTGGAAGTTCTTGTGATCTGATTTCAGGCATGAAAAGAGAGGCTGGTATGAGTACAGGAGCTGTTGAGGCAGACCCACAGCTGAGACGGGGCTTAAAGAGGCAGCCCAGGTCTCCAGGGGATGGTGGCCTCCTTCATCTCGGGGCACTCACTGGCAGCTGGGGTCATGTGGAGGACACTGGGCTTTAACCAACGTGAACCAGATGCTTGGCTCCTCTGACTTCTAGGATAATCCTCAACCCAGCCTGGTCTTCAACCCAAGTTGATCCTCAATCCAAGTTGATCCTCAATCCAAGCTGGTCCTCAACCCAAGCTGGTCTTCAATGTAAACTGGTCCTCAACACAAGTTAGTTCTCAACCCAAGTTGGTCCTTAATGTCTACTAACCACCATTTTCCTGGGAGTCCTTAGCCATGAGTCTGGTTCTAAGGCGGCACCCCATACCCACTGTTTCCCATCACCCAACACAGCTAGCACCAGCTTCACCTCCTACAGCTCAAACACCTTCCAGGTGGAGAAGAGGTACAAGTGCTGAGAGTGGGGGTCCTCAGGGGAGGGGGAGGAGGAAAGTGAGATGTGGACTCTTGGTCCAGAAGAAGAGGGGGCTCAGCGTGGGAGCAGGTGTACCTGAAGGTCTGGCCTCTAAGACATAGCGGGTGATGGGTCCCTTGCCAGGATCTCCGCTGGACCAGTGGATGGCGATGGCGGAGCTGTACCGTACAATGATGGGCATGCCAGGTGGTCCTGGTGCACCTAGAAGATACAGCAGACAGTGGGAACCACCCCTTTCCTGTACTCCAAGAGGAGGGAGGGGCTTGGGCAGGAAGCAGCCGTGGACAATGCACGTCTGAGAGATCTGTGAACTCCAAGGTCTGAGGCCAGCCTGTTAGAATCTGACCATGTTCTCTGAGTCACCCACACTGCCAGGGAGGAGAGGCTTAGGGGAGGAGAGCCCAGAGAGCCCAGCTTCCCGCTTGTCCCACGAAGGGTTAGATCAGGGGATTCTAGTCAATTCACATAGCCCTTGAGAGCCTCAGTTTCCCCACCTGTCAGGACCTTCTGGAGTGTAAGATTTGCAGGGCAGTGGTCATGGGGAGAGTTAGAGGTGGGTGTAAGGATGAGAGAGTGGACCTATGGAGAAGAGGGGGATTGCTTTGAGGGGCAAAAGGGTTCCCAATATCTCCTCCCAGGTCTGTGATGGCAGTATTTCCTTCTTCATTTCTGAAATCTCTCCCCACCCCTGAGTGAGTTACTCTTGGGTCAGTAGGGAGAGAGGAGGAAGGACTGGGCCTAGCACGGAGGCAGAACCCACTACTCCGACCTGGGGGGTGGTGGTGTCTGCTGTCTACTACATAGCAAGAGCAGTGAGCAAGGCCTCCATATAGGACCCCGAATCTCCTTCTCTCCTTGGGAGGGGGCCTGGTGCCACCCCCTGTGCTCCCACAGCCATCACTGAACCACGTCCTTCTCCTACCAGACCTGGGGCTCAGCTGTCCAGAGCCCAGCATACAGCAGGTGCTTCCTATGAGCTTATGGGGACAGAGCTGGGCAGAGTCACGAGGCCAGCGTCTGACATGAGATGCTTTGGGCTCATATGGCCAGGGTTACACTCAGAGCTGGTGGCCACTGCCTGGCCGTGTGTCCAGTCCTGACTCTGAGGGCAAGTATGAGGGCCTCGCTGTCTCCCTCCTTCCTGCCTCCTTTCCTGAGCATGCTTCCTAACCCCCTGCAGCACAGGGGGCCAGGTTGGGCAGGACATAGCTGAGGGGGTTGTGAGTGGGGGGTGGCTCAGGATCCCAGTTTGTCACTGTGCACAGAATAATACTCAGGGCAGAGGGAGGAAGTCTAGTTGTGGCCAGGCTAGGAGGGAAGGGTCTGATTGGCTGCACTTTGTCCTCAAAGCCCCCTCCTCACCCCAACCCCTTTTTTCTGGTTCTTTCTCAGAGGGCAATGTTCTTGGTACCCCCACCTGGAACCATATAGCCTGGGACACTTGATCTCAGGTTAGGACAGATGGCCCTCTGGTCAGCCCTCTCCTGCCCCGGGCCGTCCCTCACTCCTGCTGTGGACACCAGCTCTCTCCTCCTGCTTTTGATTTTCAGGAAGTTAGCTCAGGGGAGGGACACGTGGGACAGGGACAGGCAGGCGGGAGGCAGACTTGCTTGTCTACTGAACATGAGGCGGGGGACAGGAAGTGACCAGAAAGGGAAAGTGAGTGTGGGCTGGAACCACAAAGGGGGATGCTCAGACCCGCCTACCTCCCAGCAGCTAACTGGCCTCCTATGTCCACACCCTGCTGATGAGACTGCAGGGAAGGCTTGGGATGGATGCTGTCCCTGAATGTTGGCTATTGTGACTTTGGAGGCCTAACTCTGGCCATGCAGATGCCCTGACAAACCCTGTAGCCCCCAGAAGACTCCGGGGGGCACCATCAAACCCAGACCCAGCTCCCCACCCCCACCCCAGCTTTGGTTAATGGCATCAGAACTCCAGGGCCACTCAAGCCACAAATATTGGGGTACCCTCCTCCTCTTGGTCTGCCCACTTGACTAGCTCCCTTCTTTCCCCCTAATGTCTGTGTGGGGTCCAGCCCCCAGCATCTCTGTCCCCTGGTGGTCACCTTCCTGAACCTTAGACCCTCTAGGCTCACCCTGGCCAGCTGTTACTAAAATGCACACTCCCAGGATGGTGCCTCGGGATTCAGGTTTCCTGGGGCGGAGGTGGGCCCAGGAATCTTCATTCATCACAAGAAGTCAGGAAAGGGAGAATGGGCAGGTGTTCCCAGGCAGGATTGGGTCTTCCTTCAGCCCACCAAGCCCTCCCCTCTGCTCTGGACAGCAGTAGACTACAGACTACATTTTGTATTCCCACAACCTTCCTCTACCACCTCCTTTAAATGCCCACCCCTCACTGACAGTCAGGACTCTGTGAGTTCCCTCTGACCCTAGCTTGGCCATGTGGGCTTTTGGGGGCCCTGCCTGACTTGTGTGGGGAGTAGCAATCCGGGTGTCCCCTCTGGTCTCCTACCTTCTCCTGGGCCCGTGGTAACGTTGGCTTCGATCTCGGGTCCGTAGGTGAAGGTCTTGGCTCGGATGCGGAACCTGTAGGTCATCCCTTCCACCAAGTCTTTCACCTTCAGCCACAGGGGGCTGCTCCCCTTCACATCCACAGTCACAATCTTGCTGACCCCTGGGAGGGGGCACAGGATGAGGGGACTACTGGCAGGGCAGGAGGAGGAGAACCAGGCAGCGTAGGGGAGGGGCAGCAGTGTCTTGACGCCCCCAGACACTGACCAGAGGTCCCCCTGAAACCAGGTTGGGAAAGTACCACTATCCATAAAGCAATGCCTACTCAATGCCATGTCAGATTACCCAAGAAGCACGGTAAGCACAGGCTTACCTGTGCTTGCTCACTAATCTGTAATGAACAATTTTACATTTTTCACTTCAACAAAGATGGTGCTTCTCGGTCTGGTTGGCAACTGTCTCTCCCAGCTTCCCAGCACCTTCCTACAGAATCAAAGCCTCTTTCAAATGGACCACCCCGAATGTGACCACAGAGGACCATCAACAAGGTAAGCATGGGCTGACTTATGTTTTTTTCTATTTGTCTGTAGTGAAAAATCTCACATGGCTTTTTACCAAAAGTGGTGTAAAACCTGTGAAACTAACTGCTCCCTATAGATTATTTAGTAAGCACAAGTTAACTCATGCTTACTTTGCTTATTGGATACTCCAGCCATGACCCAGCCTCATTCTCAGGGCACAGGCCCGTAGGCCACTCTGGGAAAAAAGGCTCCATGATCAAGTCAGTTTGGGAAACACTACGGTCTGTCTATAAGGGTCCTTCAAGCATCAGAGGGAAAAGACGAGGCAATATCCTATTTAACTGAGACAGGTATAGTCTCCCCCTTTCTGGGTCCCCTGTAATACCTGATAACACCCCACAGAGGGAGAATTCCAAGGTCACCCTTCAGGAAATTCTCTCATGTCCAGGAGTGGTCCCCACACCCCAGGACCACCCACCGCTCAGCTTCTGAACTTCCCCTCCTTCCTCTGTGCTCTGTATCAGTCAGCTGGGCCTCCAGAAAGCTGTCCCCACCAGGCCTTTAAGGAATGCTTCTGCTCTCCCCACCCCACCCCCGATCCAAACCTCTAGGGTAGAGGTGGGGAACATCCAGCCCATGGGTCATATAAGGCCCATAGAATCCCTTGGTCTGGCCCTGCCAAGGCAACCACAGTTCCAGCCATCACATTGTTGTAACTGTTGTTTGAGCCATAGTGACCCTGTGTAGGTTTTCCAAGGAGCGACTGGTGAGCTTGAACCACCAACCTTGCGGTTCAAACCAACTTTACAGTTTAGCACAGTAACACACAGAGCCACACCAGGACTCAAGCCATCACATTGTTGTTGTTGTTAGGTGCCCGTTGAGTGGATTCTGACCCATAGTGACCCTGTATAGGGTTTCCAGCAGCTGGTGAGCTTGAACCACCGACCTTGCAGTTTCAATGACTTTGCAGTCTGATGCATTAGCCCACAGCCACACCAGGACTTCCAGCCATCACATTACGGGAGAGTTAATGAAACGTTTGCCCAAATACAGCAGGCTGATTTTTAAGTTGATAATTTTGTTACACATTTTGGTAGAAAAGAGGTTCCCCACACCTGCTCTAGGGAGAAGGCCTGGGTAGGTGTTGGGAGTTGGGGGCTGTAATGATTTAGGGTCCAGCATTCCTGGAATGGACTGGGCTGTATCTCTGTTGTTGTTGTGTGCCGTGGAGTCGGTCCCAACTCATAGTGACCCTGTACAGGGTTTCCGAGGCTGTAAATCTTTACGGGAGCAAAAAGCCTCATTTTCAATCCCACGGAACAGCTGGTAGTTTTGAATTGTTGACCGTGAGGTTAGCAGCCCGATTTGTAATCACTACGCTACAGGGCTGCATCTCTAACATCTACCAAACCCCCTGATGCTGAGACTGGGCTAGGCCCCAGAGCTGGCTCCCAGGGACTTGAAGCATTATGGCCCTTACCTGGCTCCAGGTTTCCTTCCTACCTCAGACGTCCTGAACAGGGATGTTAGGGGTTTAAAGGAACAGCAGAATGCTTGCCCACATTAGGGCTCAGCTTCTTTGTTGAGTGAATGGGTTACTGACAATAACAACAGAGACTAGCATGGTGTGGGGCATTCTCCAGGATTAGAGACCCTGGTCCCTGCTCCCCAGCATCTGCCTGTGCCTCAGTTTCTCCTCAGGAGAGGGGAGCTGCTGGCTTCTTGGGAAGTCTGTTTTCTGTCGACTCAGCGCAGGGCTGCAGTATAAAGCAGGGGTGTAGACAGTGTGCTTGAGTCCAACAGAGGTGTGTCCAGAGCTGGCCACTATCTGGTCATACCCAGGGCTTAAGGACCCTCTCAGGGGGCTGTCCCGGGGAGGGTGTGGAGTTTAGTGGGGGACCCACCTCTCTGGGCAGGGGACGCCTGAGGTACTTCAAGGCCAGGTGGCGGCCTCTGGAGCCAGAGCTTGTCCTGGTCCTTCATCTGGTTTCTATGGTGGCCTCTGGGCTGGCCTTCCTGCCCCTGACCAGATCTCCTCCCCCTCAGTGCTCCCACACGTGGACAAGCAGGTGCAGCTGGGGAGACTGAGGGGCCATTGTTCCCTGGCTGACCCAGAATGGCTGGCCCCACCCCTAGGGGAGCAGGGACTGTGAGGTGACCTCAGTGTTGCTCTCCCAGCCACCAGCCCTCCACATGACAGGCCAACTACACCTGGGGCCAACAGCAAGTGGGTCAGGCAGCAAGGTGTCCAGTCCCTCACTCCCCAAAGATGGTTGTCAGTAACCAAAAGCAATGGTTTCTGCACGTGATGCATCGGGACCCTTGTGCCTGGTGGGCACGTGTCTGACAGCTACGGTCCAGCCTGGGAGTGGGGCCTGGTGGGAGGGGCAGGCAGAGGCTGGGATGGAGGGACTCAGTAAGAAAGAACAAAGTCCCCAGATGGCATAGGGGTGCAGTGACCGCGGGGGGAAGCGCTGCTCCAAGGTTTTGTCAGCTTCTCAAAGGGGTTCCTGATACCTCAAAGGCTAAAGAGGAACCCTTAGAGGTTCTACAGGGTGGGTGTGGGGGGAGCTAAGAGAGGGCTCTATTTCCTGATGGTCCCTACAGAGACCTGTCCTTTTTGGGGTACTGTATCTTACCCAGATTCCCCTGACTGTCCTCCTCACTTGCACTGACTGAAGGGGATGGCATTTAAAAATGTCCTGCCTAGGAGTTAAGATCCCTGTAACCAAAAGGTTGGCAGTTCCAATCTAGTCAGAGCACCTTGGAAGAAAGTCCTGGATATCTGTAAACATAACAGTCAAGGAAACCCTATGAGGCAGCTCTGCTCCATCGTACATGAGTTGGAATTGACTCAATGGATACAATTAAAAAAAAAAAAAAAAGAATGTGCCCGGGTTAGGTGACCAATTGCCCTCAAAGTACAGTTTCACTTAGAAAGACCCCTTCCCTTTTCTGGGCCTGTTTCCCTGTTTGTGAGATGGAGGGATGCTCATTGCATCTGGCCTGTGGGCAGGGATGGAGAATGGGCCCTTGGAGAGGTGTGGGAGTGAGGAGTTGAGCTGAGTGAGGGTGAGGAAGGGAGAGTCCCACGTACCATCCACGGGTGTACAGGGTTCGTACACTAGCCGGTACCCCTCCAGGACGCCGTTGGGGAACTTCGGAGCCTCCCAGGACACATTCACCGAGGTTGTGGTCAGCTCACTGAACTTGACAGAACCGGGTGCACTGGGGGCTGCAGAGACAGTAAAGGGGTTTTCACATGTCTTTCTTTCACGGGGCATCAGAGCTGGGGTTCAGCTCCGAGGAACCGGCAGAGATGTGTGGGTCTGGCTCTGAGAAGGAAGAGACAGCCAGAGCTTAGTACAGAGTGGGCAGGTGGGCACTTGGGGTCGCCTTGACCCCACCCCCATCTCTATTACTCAGACTTGATGTCGTCAGACCAGCTTCCCCATCTTTCCCCAAAAGAGAGGAAAGGGGACTTGGTTTGCCCCTAAAATTGGGGAATTCAGGCTGCTTCTGCTTTGTCCTGGCAGAGAGAGCCATCTGCCTTCCACCCTCAGGGCCATGCGGGCATGGAAGTTTCCTGGCTCTGGGGGTTTCATGGATCCCCTCTCCTGAAGGAGAAGCAAGAAGCTATCTGGCCTCAGGCACTGGTGGTACGAAAGAAGATTCTGGAGTCACTGAGGTGGTGGCTGCTAACCAAAAACTTAGAGGTTTGAGCTCGCCGGAGGTGCTTGGAAGAAAGTCCTGAATATCAATTTTTAGAAATCTAGCCACTGAACACCCTGTGGAGTGCAGCTGGGTCAACACGATGGTAACTGATTAAGTTAGGTTAAAGAAGATTCTAGAATTGAAGTGCACATGGGAGCTAGACACAGTCAGAAACTCTGGAAGGGATGTTTTCTTGGAGGACATGGGGGAGGGGGCAGAGAGGAAGAGGAAGAAGACCTCACTCGGAGATCTCCTGAGCCAGCTCCAGGGAGGATGACTGGGTTATCATTGTCCAGTGGCGGCCTCCCCACCAAGCCGGAGGCAATCTGGGCCCTGTCTGGCTTCAGCTCTGAGTGGCAGCATCCTGAGTGGTCTTTGAAGGAAGGTGTCAAGCACAGGGGGCCTTTCCTGCCTTCTCTTGGCTGGAGGGAGATGGAACAGAACATTCTGTCCTGCTATTCACAGCAACGGAAGCTTCCAGGCTCCCAGGGGCTCACATCTGGCTGAGGACACTGAGTGTGGAGGAGCCATTTGGAGTCAGTGGAGGGGACCGAGGAACTGAGTGTAAAAACCATCCACTGTATCGGAAGCCACAGTTGGAAAGGAAGCTCAAAGGAGGCCAGGGCAGAAGACTGGATTAAAATCCTTGAGGGGCGAGGCCAGGATGTAGACAGAAAGCCCCCCACTAACCAGTGAGGCACATAACTTCCTGGGGACCCTTCCTCCACTGTGAAACGGAGGCAGGGGGCCTGCCCTGTTCATCTCAGGAGTTCCACAAGGATCCAGTGAAATTCTGCTCAAGAAACAGCTTCAGACCCTCTGTGAGGTGTTCTCTGCACAGGTGGGTGGCAGGATTCTTAGCACCCCCTAGCTCTCCTTTCCTCCTACCTGTTCTTCCTGCTCCCATGTCCCTAGTATCCTGGCCTCTGTCCAGCAGTCAGAGCAAAGCCATACAAACATTCATGATGTCCTGCCATTCATCAGCTGAAAACCCCACTATCTTCCACTGGATTCAGAAGGAACCCCACATTCCTTAAAGTCCCCCTGACCCTTTTCTGGCCCAATCACAGCCCATCTTTCCCAGTTTGTGGACCAGTCCACCCACCAGGCCTTTGTACCTGCTGTTCCCTCTGCCGGGGATACTCCCCCTTTAGAACCTGCCATGGCTGGCATCTTCGCCTCCCTCAACTTTCCTCTGAGGTCTCTTCCCAGGCGGCTCTCTCCAAAGCCACTGGTTCTCCTCTCCAGCCCCTCCTCATACTTACATCATCCACATTGGAAGCTAATTCAGCTGTTTACTTGTTTGTGATCTGCCTCCCTCCCAGGGGTGGGGACCCTGTTGATCTCCTTCACTGCTTTGTTCCTAGCACCTAGCTCACTGTGGGCTCATTGAAGACACTCAGTAAATATTTATCAAATGAACACAGCCAGGGACAGGTAGGAAAAGCAGGTTGGGACAAGGCAGGGAGAAGTGGGACGACAGGGTTAGCGACTATATGCATGGTGGTGGGGGGGAGCGAACTGGGTACTTCTTCCCAGCCTCTGTTTCCCTCCAGAACATTGTGTCTAGGCCCCTCCGTCTGGAGGGCATCTCAGGGTGACTGGGCACCAAACCCAGGCCCCTCCCCATTAGAGCCCAGAGCCCAGGAGGGCCCTTGTCCACTGTCTGCGGCAAAACTGTCCTTCCCAGGACCCACCTGCTTGCTGGGTCTGGCCCCTGGTGGGGGTGCTCCGTGGCCCATCCCCGGCGGCATTGAAGGCCGCCACGCTGACCATGTAGGCTGTGTAGCCGGTTAGGTTCTTAAGTTTTACACTGTTCTCAGGCAGAAAAAGAGTCTTGACTCTCTCCGTGAGATTCCGTCGCTGGGCTTCCCAGAAATAAATCTGTGGGCACAGGCAATGTGGGGTGAGACCACCGATCAGAAGTCTCTGCTGCTCCTCTCCCCACTTCCCCCTCCTGGGCCTGGGGTCTCCCAGAGCTCTTTACTGTGGTCCATCACTCAGGAAAGAGCATCCAAGTATGTACAAGGGGCCTCTGGGCCTATAAATGGGGAGTGAGCTCAGTTGCTAACTGAAAGGGTGGGGGTTTGAAACCATCCACAAACACCTCAGAAGAATGCTTTGTTGATCTACTTCAGAAAAACCAGCCACTGAGAACCCTGTGGGGCACAGCTCTACTCTGACACATGCGGGGTCTCCATGAGTTCGAATGGACTCTACAACACTGGTTTGTTAATATAAGAGCTGTTTAGAAACTCTTCCAGAACCTTCTTTCACATCCAAGACTGAATAGTCTGGTAGACGCTAACCCTATGAGGGTCAGTGGGAATTAGAGGGCATTGTCACATCTGGTGTTGCTGAGGGTTAGGTGCTGGACTGCTAACCTCAAGGTTGGCAGTTCCAACCCACCAACCTTCCCCACAGGACAAAAATGGAGTGGTTTTATTCTATCCTATAGGGTCGGAGTCCTGGTGTGGCACTGTGGGTTAATGTGTCAGACTGCAAAGTCGTTTGAAGTGCAAGGTCGGTGGTTCAAGCTCACCAGCTGTTCCTTGGAAACCCTATCCAGGGTCGCTATGGGTCAGAATCGACTCCACGGCACTTCACAACAACCACATAGGGTCACTACTAGTCAGAATGAATTTGATAGTTGTGGTCACATTAGTGAGGAGTTCGGGTGATGCAATGATTACGCGCTCGCCTACAAATCCCGAAGTCGGAGGTTTGAACTCACTGGCCACTCCACAGGAGAAAGGTGAGACTATCTGCTTCCGTAAATAATTAAAAACCAAACCAACCCCTGTCGTTTCAAGTCATAGTAAATCTTCATGGGAGCAGACAGCCTCATCTTTCTCCTACAGAGCAGATGCTACACTCGAACCTCTGAACTTGTGGTTAGCAGTGTAACACCAAGCCCACAGCACCACCTGGGAAACTATATCGCTGTTGTTGTTAAGTGCTGTTGAGTCGGTTCCGACCCATAGCGACCTGTTTCCGAGGAGCAGCTGGTGAGCTTGAATCACCGACCTTGCAGTTCAAATGGCTTTGCAGTCTGGCGCATTAACCCACAGTGCCACACCAGGACTCCATAGGACAGTTCTACTCATTCCTATACGTTTAGTAAACTTGATGACAAGAGCTTCTCTCTCTTTCTCTCTCTCACTTTTGTTGTCACATCAGCAGTTTGGGGAGAAATGAATCAATTCTGTTCTTCGAGAGCCTGGTTCAGGGACGAAAGGACCGTGTGGTTAGCTCTCCCCAACCTCCACCCACTGCTGCATCTGCATCTACAGGTGATTCACTCTACCGGACACTTTTCAGAGCCCCATGGAGAAAGATGACGCTTTCTGCTTCCATAAAGATTTACAGGCTCTGAAACCCTGTACAGGGTCGCTATGAGTCGGAACCGACTCCACGGCACATAACAACAACAACATGGAGAGCAAGGCGGGAGAATGGTAGGCGGAGCTGGGTTGAAAGTTGGCCCCACTTCCCAGAGCTGCAGTTCTGTTGCATATGTATGTAATGGGGTTAAGGTTCCCCCATTACTAGATCAATCCGTGAGTGAAGTTCAGGACAACTCTAAGGGTCGGGTGGGGTTCCCCCAGCACTGGTCAACTTCAGAAGGCATTGCAAGGTAAGGTCTTTAACCTTAAAGACCAGGAGCATAGCACATACTCTTCAATGACTTCGCATCCAGGTGGAAGCACTTGGGTCCCTAACTCATCTCAGAAGGCTGAAGAAGGTAATACAGACAGCTGTAAGGGTGGGCGTGCACAACCCACACAGAGATTTGCAGGTCATTTGGCGCCACCTGCTGGTTATTAAGTTATCTGCAGGCTACCGGCATCAATTTTTCTCAATCCTGGGAGGATGCTAATAAAAAGACAGTTAATAGAAGAACCCCCATGCGGCATAGATGAACAGCAGTGAGGATATCTTGCTACCATCAAATCCTTACTTGCCTCCTCCCCTTTCTTTCCAGACTCTGCTCATATGGGTAGGTGAAAGAGAGCTGAATAGTCTTAGGTTAGGTCATTCATTCCTCCACTCACTCACTCACCATTCACAGTAATGTATCCAACTGTAAACAACTGACTCAGGGGACCCAGTGTTTGTCAGAGTAAAACTGTGCTCCAGAGGATTTTCAATGGTTGATTTCTTTGAGGGGGAGGGGGTTGTAGATTGCCAAGCCCTTCTTCTGAGCACCTCTGAATAGGTTTAAACTGCTACCCTTTCAGTTCGTAGCTGAGCACGTAACTGTTTGCACACCACAAGATGGCACACAGAATTCATGCTAAGTGTGGTTCTCATAGGAACGGCTAAGGATGTGCTCGATGTGTGGGCTTCACCAAAAGGCTGGAGGCTGGACTGTACTCAGAGGTGCCTTGGAAGAAATGTCTGGCTATCTATGTCCAAAAATCATCCACTGAAAGCCCAATGGAGCATAGTTTTATGCTGACACATATGGGGTTGCACTGAGCTGGGGTCAACTCAACAGCAACCAGTGAAATTAGGATAAAGAAGATTCCAGAATGGCAATGGATGTGGCTTCATGCTTGTCCCCAGGATGGTGTTTGGTGGGCACAAGAGTCAACAGAGAGAGAAACGAGTGGATGATTACAAATGGATACTTGGGGGCCTCTGGTGAGTGAGTGAGCTGGTGAGGAAAATGAAGAGCCGCCAATGGTTAGAGGGGGAGAGAGAACCACTGTGTTAATCCCTGCTGCTATATCAGGCAGGGGTCCTGGTGACACTGTAGGGGCAACACTGGACTGCTAACCGCAAGGTCGGCAGTTCAAATCCACCAGCGGCTCCTCGTAACTGACTCGCACTATGAGTCCGAACCGACTTGACAACACTTAACAACAAGAAGTCTGCAAGGATGAGACATGTGATTGGACCTCCTCTTAGAACCAAACCTACTCATGGCGACCCCATGAGTGTCGAAGCTGAGTGTGCACCACTGGATTTCAAATGGCTGAGTTTCCAGGTCTTTCTTCTGAGGTACCTGTGGATGGACTCCAACCCCCAACCATTTGGTGAGCAGCTGAGGGTGCTCACTATTTGCCCCACCAGGGACTTTGACCACCTATTGTTAAGTGGTGTCAAGTCTGGTCCAACTCATAGCGACCCTGTGTAGGGTTTCCGAGGAGTGGCTGGTGGGTTTGAACTGCTGACCGTGTGGTTAGCAATCCATTGCTTATCCTACAGCACCACCAGGATTCCTAATAGGCTATATTGTTGTTGTTGTTAAGTGCCATTGAGTTGTTTTCTACTCACAAAGACCATATATAGGGTTTCCAAGGAGTGGCTAATGGGTTTGAACTGTTGACCTTGTGGTCCAGGGCTCATCCTACAGTGCTACGCCAGGATTCCTAATGGGCTATGTTGCTGTTGTTGCTGTTAAGTGTTGTCTAGCAGGTTCTAACTCATAGCAACCCTGCATAGGGTTTCCAAGGAGCAGCTAGTGGGTTTGAACTGTCAATTTTGTGGCTCAAATTGACCTTGTAGTCTAGGGCTTATCCTGCAGCGCTACGCCAGGATTCCTAATAGGCTATGTTGTTGTTAAGTGCTGTCGAGTTGGTTCTGACTCATAGTGACCCTGTATAGGGTTTCTGAGGAGCAGCTGGTAGGTTTGAACCACTGACCTTGTGGCCCGGTTCTTCTTCCACAGTTCCACTAGGAAGTGATCAGTGAGGATGAGAACCTCCTGGGAGTGGGTGCACAGGAGACCAGAGGGGACAAACTGGCAGCATCGAGTGACAGGAGAGAGGTAGAAATGACTTTTGAGGAATTCTGCTGAAAAGGAGACCTGCTAGACACAGGGTAACAGTGCGACCAAAGGCATTGAGAAAATGAAGCATAATTCACAATGCTTTCATCCCCAGAGGACTCCCTGGCTGGTGCAGATAGTTGAAGCGCTAGGCTACTAACCAAAAAATGGGAGGTTGGGGTTCACCCAGAGGTGCTTTAGAAAACAGGCCTGGTGAGCTACTTCCCAACACTCAGCCAACGGAGCACAGTTCCACTCTGACACACGTGTTAGAATCGACTCCAAACATTAAAAAAAAAATACCCATGGAACTATCTATTAGAGAGAGCGATGTGATGAAACTGGAGACAGGACCATGGCAGGGATATGTCCTGGGTAGGGAAGAGTTGGTTCTGACTCATAACGAATTTGTACAGGGTTTCGAACAACGGCTGATGGGTTTGAACTGCCGACCTTGTGGTTAGCAGGCCAATGCTTATCCTACAGTGCCACACCAGGCTGAGGATTCTGTAATTGACATCTTCAGCTTAGATTTTCTCTTTGGAGCTCCGGACATGTACAGCAAGCTCTCTTCGGTGCCTCTGCATGGATGTCTGCAGATATCTGGAGTCTAACGTCTCTAGAACCAGACTCGCTTTTAAGCCTGTTCCTTCTATTGTCTTTGCCTGTTTTGGTATTGGCAGCTCCATCACCCCATGGCTGGCAACACTGGTGTTGCTCTGGTCTCCCCTCCCTCTCTCACTCTGTATTCAGCTCTTCATCAAAGTCTACCTTTAAAACGTAACCAGTGTGACCACTTTTAACCCCGCCATTGCTTCCCTCCCTGGTCCGAGTCCCTCATCTGGTTCGTTCGGACACCTCCATTCATTAGTTTCTATTCTGAGAGCAGCCATGAGCATAACGCTTTAAGGACCTCGAGCTACACCGTATCTCTCCTTTGCCCCAAGCTCTTTGTCCATCATTTCATCCAAAGTAAAGTCCAAAGCCTTCAAGGGCTCTGTGTGATCCAACTCTGGTCACCTCCCTAACTTCCTCACTTCCAACACACACAGTGCTCTTTGCTATTCTTGTCCCTCTTTCTGGAATGTTCTTCTCCTAGATCCATGTGACTCATCTCTTCCCTTCCTTTAAGGTTTTGCTCCAATTTCACTTTTTCAGTAAGTCCTTCACTGACAACCCTACTTAAAGGCTCCCCACTGGCCTGTCCTCTATCCTGCTCACCGACTTCATTATTTATTTTATAGGTAGTCGGTCCAGGACAATATAAAGGACCTGCTGGGACTCGAGGAGTGGGCACGAATGTGTCTGTCTGTGGATATAAACAGCTCAATCTGACCCCATGCGGGGTCATTTTCTGCTGGGCTCATTGGTTCAGGGAGGCCACCAAGGCCCCGGGTACTTAATGAACGTGCATCTTCGCAGTTCAGATACAGACAACGCTTCCTGAACATGGCGGATGTTGCCGTGTTGTAAATGGTGCCTGCTCACCCACACGGGTTTCCTGGCTCTGTACACGAACCCGGAACTTCCAAACCTCGACAGTCTGGAGGCTGCCAAGTTGTCGCTGGCTCTGCCCTGATTCCTTCTTCCCCCTGGAGGCGTATACTGGGGGTGCCACGTTTAGCTCTCCTAGCTGGCACTACTGAGAGAGATCCTTCGAGCTCCCTTGGCACCATGCCTCTCCCCCTCCCTTTCTGCTCCCCACACACCCCCCTAAATATGCAAAGAAGTTCCTGTGCTGGATTCTGTCTTTGATACATGAGTCAGAGAGAAGTTCTTAGCATCGGCTGAGCCTCTGTTTCCCCACTGGGCCCCTTTGCCTCTCTCTCTCTCCCCCACTCCGGCCATTACAATGGAAATAACACACTGTGGTCAAGAATCTGAGTAATTGACTGGTCTCGCACATGGCCAAGGCCCCGTGTTGCCATTGCTGGACACCTTCTTCTTATTTCCTTCCACTTTCTCTTGTGATTACAAGTTCAACGCCCCCTTCCGCCCCTTCTCAGGTGAGAGCCCACAGACATAGACTCTGTTTCTCTGCTGCCTTCTGTTTCCGTGAGCTTGGCTAGGCCACCAAAACTGGGCCTCAGTTTCCTCATTTGTACAGTTGTCACAACAACCCACAACCTACCTGCTTTTATAGGGATTTTAAGATTAAAGGGCTCCTCAGATATTAGGGACCCATCACTCACGATATTACCCAACATCCATACGTAGGTTTAAAGAGAGTTCCTATTTGCTAAGCAGCTGTTCATTTAGCATCAGTGGTGGTGGTGGTGGTTATGTGCCGTGGAGATGGTTCTGACTCATAGCGACCCTGCACAGGGTTTCCGAGGCTGTAAATCTGTACGGGAGCAGAAAGCCTCATCTTTCTCCAGCAGAACAGCTGGTAGTTTCGAACTGCTGACCTTGCGGTTCACAGTCCGATTCGTAACCACTACGCTACCAGAGCTCCTTTAATTCCATTGCTGTTGAATCAAGTCTGACTCATGGCAACCCTGAGTGTTAGGGATTAAAACTGCTCTGTGAGGTTTACTTGGCTGTCAGCTTTACAAGCCCTGATGATCTGTTCCCATAAAGTTTCCGGACTAGGAAAACCCACAGGGCAGTTCTACTCTATCCTATAGGGTTGTTCTGAATTGGAATCAACTCAATGGTACCCAGCAACGACATTTATAGAAGTCGATTGCCAGACTTTGCTTTCTCGGCACCTCTGGGTTCAAACTGCCAAGACTATCAGTCGAGTACAAGTTGTGCCCCATAGGGACCTTAATGTTGTGATTCTTAGTGTCATTGTTAAGTGACATAGAGTCATTTCCGGCTGATAGTGACCCCATACAGAAACAGCTGGTGGGTTTGAACCACGTGGTTAGCAGTCCACTGTTTTTCTTGCAGTGCCACACCAGGACCTCCATATTGAACTTGTTGTTAAGTGCCGTCAAGTCAGTTTCAACCCACAGCAACCCTGTATAAGGTTTCCAAGGAGTGGCTGGTGAGTTTGAGCCATTGACCTTGTGGTTCAAACAACTTTGCAATCCAGTGCATTCGCCCACAGCGCCACACTAGGGTTCACCAAATAACCACCCTGAGGGGTACCATATGAAGACTGGGGGTCAGCAGTAGTCAGTGGCGCTACCACTCAGTAATGCTATGAAGCTGAGCACAGCTAGAACCCCTGCATCTGGACTCAGCCTGCCCTCTGTGGATTGCACATGGACAGCCATGGGAGGCGGGGTAGACCAGAGTCCCAGGAGTGAGTGCCCTCTGGGAGGAGGAAGGACCTAGGCCCCCCTCCCTCCGACCACACCCAGGCCTCCTGCCCCTAGAGCGCACCCCTACCTTGTAACCCTGAATGTCTCCATTCTGGCTCTCCAGTGGGGGAGGCTCCCACATCACATCCAGTTGCGTGGCTGTGGCACCATGGACCACCACATTGCGGGGTGCAGCAGTCGGCACTGTGGGGTGGAAGGTGTGAGTGCGTGTGGGTGCACTTAGGGTGGGTTAGGGATCCCCAGGTTCCAGTCCTCCTGTGACTGGACTTGGTGGAGATGGGAATGGCTGGGGACATAAAAAGGAAGATGGACTCACCTGCTTCTCCAACAAAGACCTCCTGTGGGGGGCTGGAGGGACCCTCACCCACAGCGTTGTACACACTCATCCGGATTTCATAGCGTCTGTGCTTGTTCAGGTCTGGAGATGAGAGGGGGCGGGAAGGAAGTACACAGGGGTCAGTCCCTGCTGGGACGGAAGTGACCACTGAAAGTGGGGCTCCCCATGCTGCGGAGCGAGGGCTGAAGCATCCCTGTACCTCTAGACCATCGTATGAAAGTACAGGAAGAAAAACAGCACTGAGAGCCCTCCTGGAGAGCGCTGGTCCTCCTGCCCTCCCTGCCAGGGCGACTCTGGCCTAGAGTGACCACAGAACTCTTTGTCCAGACCAAAAGGGGGCACTGTTGCTATTTATGCTGGGCACACAGGATGTAAGGTTACTCCTGCCCCCAATGGTTGATGCCTAAAATTCCCAGCTTTCCTCTTTGCCTCCCTCCGTCAGCTCTTCAGCTCTGGGTGTAGGTATTGGATGTGCACTGAGGGCAAGGGAACTCATATTTTTGCTAAGTTTAAAGTGCTGGAGTGGATATGCTTGGGCAGAAGCTGAGAGAGGGATGACGTTCTATGAATATGGATTCAGATACCCCAGGTGGAGACAGTGGTCCTGGCTAGGATGACTGGGTGGCTCTCCCATTCTCTCTTGGCCCTCTTGTGGAGAACCCAGGAACAGGAATGGGGTGTCTGTGTCACCCTAACTTAACCCTACTGTACTCCGCATGGACCACAGTCTGATGGAAGAAGGGGAAATGAGTGCTTTTTCTAAGTGTGGGGCCCTCTTGCCCAAGACTATGGCTGGGACTTTAGGAAAAGGGCCAGGGCTTGAGAGATATGAGTGTAATTGTTGTTGTTGTTATGTGTTATGGAGTCAGTTCCGACCCATAGCGACCCTGTACAGGGTTTCCGAGGCTGTAAATCTTTACGGGAGCAGAAAGCCTCATCTTTCTTCTGCGGGACAGCTGGTAGTTTCAAACTGCTGATCTTGTGGTTTGCAGCCGGATTCGTAACTACTACGCTACCAGAGTTCCTTTTGATATGTGTTGTTGTTTTTGTGAAGTGCCGTCGAGTCGGTTCCGACCCACAGCAACCCTGTATAGGGTTTCTGAGGAGCAGCTGGTGAATATGAACTGCTGACCTTGCAGTTCTGACGGCTTTGCAGTCTGGCTCATTAAGCCACAGCGCCACCCCAGGACTCCATGAGTAACTGCCATTTTCTGATCTTTGGAGAGGAGGCTGGTAAATGAGACTGCTCTCTGGGTCCAGAGCTGGAAATAGGAGCTGGAAATAGGAGACTATTGAAAAGTGCCTCCTAACCAGAAGTCCAGTCAGGAGGGTCCAGCAACCCAAACTGTGACCCATTCTCCTGATACCTCTTCAGACCCACTGGTATCTGGTCACCCCAATACATGGCATCCCCACGCACAATATAAAGCGGCCTGGTTCTGCTCCATCTCCACCACTGGTTGCAGATTGACTGTTGAAATCTACACGGTTTCACTGGCTGGTTTTGGAACGTAGATTGCCAACCCTTTCTTCCTATTCTTAGTCCGGAAGTTCCACTGAATCCTATTTAGCATCTTAGCAACACACAAACCCCCACTAACAGGTGGAGGGTGGTTGTGTGTCAGGGGCACTGGCAGGTTATGAACCCTGGTGTCCCACTGAGCCATCATTGGTCTCTGCAATTCAATGTTTGCTTTTCTATCCAAACCCAACAGATGGTGAACTTGAAGAAGACTCACAATCTGTTTGTGACTTGGGGAAAATCTTGCATCTAATGGGTCTTCACACTCCTCAAGCCCCCTGGGGGTAGGGTGCACCACTCAGAGGCCCCGCCCCCAACCCCGCCCAGCATGGAGCAGCAAACCATGGGAGCCGCGGGGCATGGCGGGAACCCTGCGCAGGAGACTTACTGTCCAGCTCGTACTGCGTGAGGCTGGGCCGGCTCAGGTTCCGCGTGGAGTACAAGGCTAGGGGGCGGGGGAAGCGGTGGTGGGGCCAGAGTGAGACAGTAGACAGAGGAGGTTAGTGTGCACACATGGCGTGATCCGCAGAGAAACAACAACGAGGGGCAGGTTGGGAGAGAGGGGATGCTCCGGGGGCCTGGGGCAGAATCCAGGTGCCAGGCCTGGAGCAGGAAAGAAGTCCAGTGAAAACAGCCCTGCCCTCATCTTGATCCACAGGGCTCAAGATCAAGCCCCACCTCCCACCCCGGGGGGCCAGCTCTGGGGTACCCTCTAGCTCTAACTCTCTCCCTTGTTTAAAGGCAGGCTACTGGAGAAGCAGGGTGAAATACTAGTGTTATTAATTCTCTCATATGAACCAGAAACAATTTTACTACCAGGAAATATGACTGTATTATACACAGGCAATATAAAATCACAACCACAAGTACACGTCCGGCAAAAAAATATAACGCAAGCTGCTGTATCATCAACGACTGAGTTTTTTCTATTAATATTCCTTCGCTACACGTTCAATCATTTTGCTGTCTGCTAACGCTCTCTAGAACAAGACACAAAACGTTTAAAAGAATTATGGGTGGAAAGATCAAAATGAACAGGATCTTAAAATTCCTCCTCTCTGACTCCTATGTTCTGATGATGAATCCCTTCTCCCACCCAGCTTCCCAAGAGGTCCTGGACACCTCCCTTTCTTGCCAGACTTCCCCCAGAACCAATTACGGAGCTCGGTGGAGTCTCCACCCATAATAGATTACCTCCCAAACTGGTCCGCCTCCATCCCACAGTGCACTTGTCTACAGTCCTGCGCTAGCAGCCAACTGGTGTCCCTGTCTCGGGTCCATCTCTGTCACTTCCACCAAAGTGACCTTCCTAAAACAAATGCTTAACTGCATCATCATGCCCTTGCTTAAGACGCTCTCGAGCATCCCCTCTTCTGCACGTTTGCTTTTATCCTTCCGCCACAAGACTAGGCTGCACTCCAAGCACCTTCAGAAGCACTGTTCCTTCCTACCACGGGCCCTTTGCACATGCTGGCTTTCCCCCACCCCTTCCACCTGGGTGAATCAGAATTATCCTTCAGGGTTATCAAGCCTCAACGTTGACTCTATTCTGGTTGCAGAGTAGAACTGTTCCATAGGGTTTTCTAGGCTGTGATCTTTACGGAAGCCGATCGCCAGGCCTTTCTTACGAGGTGCCGTTGGGTGAGTCCAAATCACCAATCTCTAGGTTAGTAGTTAAGAGCAAACCGTTTGCCCCACCCAGGGACCTCTTCTGACACTGCTGTTAGGACCTCATGAACTTCCATGGTTCTACCACGTAGTCCAGACAGCTGTTTTATGTATTTATTTCGGGGCTCATTTCTTTAACGTCTGTCTCTTCTTCTGGAGGGCAGGGGTCCTGGTTTGGTCACAGGTGTGCCCCCAGTGTCTCACGCATCCAGAGGTACTCAGTAAATACAGAACAAGTGGGTAGGGAGGCACACATAGGAGAAGGGAGAAGGGTTTCAGGTTAGAGCCTTCTGGGAGCCTGAGAGTCAGGAGGGCAGAGAAGGAAGGGTCTGAGGATCAGGACAGGGAGGGGGCATGCCCACCCGCTCCGCCTTTGTCACTCACAGGTGAGCTCCGCCCACTTGGCTCCCGGATTGTGGACGCCACGCAACGTGAAGCCCCTCAGCCCTTCGTAAAGCAACTCGCGGTAGCGGATCCGGAAACCCAGGAGGATGCCATTGATCTTGTCTTCAGCTGGTGGCTGCAACGAAGACAGTGGGAGGGACCTTGGATAACCACGCCCCCTTCTACCCCGCTCACCTCCCTCCCCTTCTTGCCTCTTGGGCCACAGAGCCTGGACAAGATTAAGTTCATCTCCAGTAGGAAAAGACATACGAATAACAGTGAGCATTTTAAATTCTAAACAAAGTTATTGCATCGAAACAACAGTCCCTGGGAGGCAGGGCAGGGCAGGAGCCATCGCGCAATTTAACAGAGCAGGAAACTGAGGCTCAGAGATGTCCAGGAACCTGTCCAAGATCATTCACACAGCACGGTTTGTGCCAGATGCGCAACTCTGTTTACAGAGCTGTTCTTGGTCTAGATGGCCACCACCAGTCTTCTCAAGCTGGCCAACCCCGCTGACATTTCCAGGAGCACCTACGAGCTGAGCCCTGTGCCTACTCTTGAGTGTGCATACACACGCGCGTGGACACACACACATGGGTGTGTACATATCCAGGCATGTTCACAACATGAGAATGCACACACATGCTCACACACACGGGTGGGTACATATAAAGGCAGGCACACACAGGGGCATGCACACACGGGTGTGACATGCACACACGTGCGAGCACATGCTCTCAGGCACACATGGGTGTGTACATATAAGGCATGTACACATATATACACATGAATGAGTACATTTATAGGCATGTACACATGGATGTGCACACCACAAGGGCACACACGGACATGACCATATACAGACATGTCCACACACGATGTGCACACATGCACACAAATGGGTATGTACATATACAGGCATGTCCACACATAAGTGCGCGTGTGTGCACACACACGCACATCAACATCTCCTCTGCTTTGTGCTCTTGTCCCCAGCTGAGCCGGTACAGGGAGAAGAAGGTGGAGACTACCATTTATGACACAGCTCTTGAAAGCCTGTCGAGAAGGCCAAGACTTTTATGAGCTCTTTAATTGCTTCTCCGGCTGTGGCTGGTGCCTCTATGCCTCTTTGCCACTGGACCCCGTCTTCTTGTCTCTTTAGGGGAGGCTGGGAGCTGTGGCCACCAGAGAATGGGCAGCTGGGGAGGAGGTAAAGTGGGGGTCTCCCTCTGCCTGACAGGGAGGACTTGTTCTGGGGACAAGCCCACTAGGAACACGCACACCTGGGTTTGGTCTCTCTACTAGGGCTCCCCTCACTGGCCTGTGGGCATGTATTTGATGGGGATTCCAGGGCCTGGAAACCCCCAAGTATTGTCCTGTCCAAGTATTTAGTGACCCTAACGTTAATAATCTGGACCTGCCGCTTACCAGCTTTGTGACCAGGGACCCAGCCTCTGTCCTCATTTGTCTGATTAGATTGTCTGGAGAGTTGGCTGGGGTGTGTGTGTGAGTGTGAGTGTGTATGCACGTGAATGCCTGCCTGTGTGTCCATGTGTGGGCAGTCTTTGCTGTGATGTGCACACACCAGGATTTCTCATGCCCTCCTGTGTGCCCTGGGGGCGGAGACCCTGACCCCCTGACGGCCCTGGCTGGGCTGTGGGTTTCTGGTCCTCCAGGGAGACAATGTGCCCACTGGGTCAACGTACCTGCCATCGGATCAGCACGGAGGTGGTGGTGTGGGGTAGCACCGACAGGATGGTGGGTGCTTCATCGGGAGCTGGGGAGAGAGGTGGACAGATGAGCTCAGAACTCCCAGGAGCCCATGGGGACCAGATCATGTGGTCCTGGACTGCTCTGGGTAAACCACCCTTCCTTCTCCAGAACCCAACATCTGCAGACAGAGGGTCCATGTGGAGGGGGAGGGGTCTGGGAATCAAGGGTCCAGAACCCCTCCTCTGCCCCCAGAGCCCAGGCCTCTCTCTCTGACACTGCCCAGTGTTCACCCTGTCCCCTCTGCAGCCACCCACAGTTTTTCAGAGCTTGGGGGACATAAGAAGAGGAATGGCTTTGAGTGTTAATCCTGAGTTCACACCTCCTTAGGGCCCTGTCCAGGGGGCCCAGCTGAGGGTCCCAGCAAGCCTGGTCAGTGCCCAGGAAGCCCTCATTGAGCCAAGATGAAGAGACCCTAATAAGGGGTGGGGGGTACTGACCAGCTTGCAGGGTGGTCAGTGATTCTGACTCCTCACTGAATTCGCTGTCCCCAATGTCATTGGTGGCCTTCACCCGGAACTTGTAGGAAGTGAAGGGCTTGAGCCTGTGAGAGAATCTGGTTCAATGAAGGAAGCGCTCAGTAAGCACCTTTCTCCCACCTCTAGTCTCATTGACCTGTCCGTGCCCAGGGACAGGGAGCAAGGGTCCAACACTCGATGCAGATGGTAGTTCTGCTACCTGGAAGACAAACTGGGGCCAGACCCCAGGGGTCCTGAATGTCCAGGCTGCCCCCTCTAATCATGCTAACTTGGGGTGAGGTCTCCAAGAGGAAATGGCCCCATAGTTCCCACTAGAGGACCCTGGATTTGAAGAATCCTCCCTCCCACGTTATTTTCTGGAATCTAGAGGTAATCAGTACCACGTCTGTATTCCAGTCATTCTCTCCCAGAAAACGTCATCCCTGTTGACTTATTGAGGTGTAGGGCAGGCGGGTGGAGGCGGGGAGGGGGGAGGGAAAGAAAGTATTGCTTAAAACTCCTTATCATGTCAACTGGAATGTAAAAATACAGCTGCTAGGATGGAAATGAGGGCCGGAATTGCGCTGTAAAGCTCTGCCCCTATTAAAGATGGAGAGAAACCTGCTGCCAAGCTGGGAAGACTCCTTAATGAAGGGAGGCAAGCATTTCGCTAAAGGGGGACTTCAGGCTCCAGAAATAGATAATTAAGAGGGAGCCTAACAGGACTCTGGAGAGAGGATGGAGGGAGGAGTGGGGAGTAGGGGGACAGTGGGCTAGAGCTGTGTGTGTGTGGGGTGGCGGTGAGATGGACTGGGGAGGCCCCTTAGTGATGATGAATTCAGGAAGAAGGGGAGAGACGGTGAGGGAGACAGAAGGACAGGGAGAGAGACAGAGACCACGAGGGACATGGAGACAGGAAGGGAAGGAGATGGCTAGGACAGCGCTCTAGGGATGGGAGACATTGCCCAGATGAGCTCAGGGAGAGAGGCTGCTGGGAAGTCCTGAGGAGGCCATATGGGCAGTTTAGGTTGGAGGTATTCTCAGAAGCCCACCCTAGGGGACCACCAGGCTGGGAGGGGTGGTGGGGAGCTACTCACCGGTCCACCACGAAGGAGGAGGCGTTGTGGCTGATGGAGGCTGAGTGCAGCACCCACCGGCCGCTAGGCAACTCTCTCATCTGTACAGTGTAGTAACGCACAGGGGACAGCCCATCGCTGCCCGGCTCCCAGGACAGGAACACACTGCGAGCCTTCACATCTTCCTGCTGAACCACTGGTTTGCTGGGTGGCTGCGGGCGGTCTGGGGGCAGCAGAGGGAGGCTGGTCAGCGGGACTCAGGCCTGGCACCCCCATCCCAGTTGCATGCACACAGGTGCTTTGGAATCCAGGTGCCTGGAAGGGCAACCTGTGACCAAGAACTGCTGGGAAGAAGACACAGACCCCAGCCTCCTTGTCTTACTTGTGACCGTGCTGATGAGGACTCATCCTGTTCCTGAGGGTGCAGAGCTGAGCCCCTCTTCCCTCTGTGTGACTTGCTTTGCACCTCACCGCCCTGTGTGGCATTATTCTCTCTCCCCTCTCACGTTTCAGCCCTTCTGCAGCATTGTGACACTTAGGCAGGGTCATTGTTTGTGGCGGGGCTATCCTGGCAGCAGCAGCCCTGTCTAAGGCTCCTCCCAAGTTGTGAAAATCACAAATGTCAAAGTAGCAAAATAGACTGTCCTATATGATTGTTTTTCTTGGAGGAGACATTTCTTAATAAATCCTGTCTCAGGCCTGCTTTGGGGAAACACAGTCTCAGGTGAGCTGAAATCTCAGAGCAATGAGGGTCCATGATCCTAGACAGAGCCCTTAACAAGTGGAATGGGACAGAGGGAAGACGGCCACTTGGTGTCTCTATATAGGGTAGCTGTGAGCTAGAATCTACCCGATGGCAGTGGGTTTTGAATGCAGCCAGAGTAAACTCCTCAGGAAGGGAGACCTCCAGCTCAGCTCTGGACACCCCCTGGATCCCTCATGACCTTGGCTTTGTAGTCTGAGCCCAAGAACCATGCGACTTATGGCGAGCCAACCCCTGCCTGGGTTGCTAGGGTGCCCCTTCTGCTACCTTCTGCCCCTGGAGATAGTCACCTCTCTTCTCTGTGGTCACCACCAAGGCCTCGGCGGCCTCTCCCCAGCCCTTGCGAGTCTGCGCCGTGATTCGGAACAGGTAGACAGCCTCAGGCTTGAGCCCAGTGGCGGTGTACTGGCGGGCGCTGGGGGCCAGTACCTCCACGGTGGCAGTGTTGGCTGTGGTGGCATTGAGCCGGTGTGTGATCTGGTAAGCTGCAGGGAGGACAGGAAGCAGGTGATACTAGGAAGTAGGATCGGCTGTCCTTCGAGCCCAGAAATGGAAGGGTGATTTATTAAGAGATGTTTTTCCTTGGACCACTGCCTGCCTGGAGCCCTCTTGGTCAATTCAGGGAGCATGAACCATGTGGGACACAGACAGGTGCTCTGAGCCCCCTAACAAACCTAGGTGAGGACAGGAGGCTGGATGAGGACAGACCACCCTCCTGGTAGGTGGTTGAGTTGGGATTCCAGCTCCCATCTTTGGCCTCTCCACCTCTTCCTCAGAAAGAAGTGGTGGAAGGCATGTCATGTGTCCAGGGCAGGAATTGCAGGACATGGGACTGATGGTCCTGGAGCACAGGTAGTCCAATCCCACTTTTGCAGGTGAGGGGCTGATGTTACTGGGGGGAAGCCCTCTCGCTCAAGTTCACTCCAACTTGGTGTATCTTTTCCTAGTAGGTGGTGGTGGTGATGATGGCAGTAGTGTTGGTAGAGGTAGTGGTGGAGATGGTGGAGGTGGTAGAGGAAGTGGTGGAGGTGATGGAGATTGTGGTGGAGGTAGTGGAGGTAGTGGACATGGAGGTGATGGAGATGGTGGTGGTGGTGATGGTAGAGGTGGTGGTGGAGATGGTGGAGGTGGTAGAGGAAGTGGTGGTGGAGATG
>NW_006408710.1:5750500-5750926 GCF_000296735.1 Chrysochloris asiatica
TGAGTTCTTTAACCACTGCACCACCAAGATTCCTTGGCCCAGTGAAAATGCCTCAGAAGTGTGAACTAGTCCTTCTCTTCCATCAAGCCCTGTCCTCAAATGTCCACAGTTAGTTCAACTCTGCGGAGTCCATTATTGAGCAGCCCTGGGAATTGAGGGGGACTCTTCAGCTTCTCTTGCTCTGGGCCTTCATGGGTCCTTGTCCTAATTGTCCTGGCTACTAGGCCAGCCCTCCTGGCCCTTAGGGGGCCATCTGCTTTGAAGTCTGTAGCCCAGACATGCCAGATGTGGAATAAAAGTTTCATGCTTAGAATTGGTGACAAGAAGTGAAGTGTTCTCTGTACCTCAGCATGATGCCTGCTCCCACCTCCCTCCCTGGCCTCCCCCAGAGTCTCAATTGTTGTTGTTGTTGTTAAGTACTGTGGA
>NW_006408710.1:5752641-5783589 GCF_000296735.1 Chrysochloris asiatica
CAGGTAGTATGAGCTATGCCACTTTTGGGATCCCTCGGTGATGCAAACAGTCAATGCACTCAGCTGCTAACCTAAAGGCTGAAAGTTAGAGTTCACTCAGAGGTGCTTCAGAAGAAAGGGTGGGTGATGCAATTCCCCCAAATCAGACATTGAAAACCTTGTGGTGCTAAGTTTTGCTTTGACAAACCTGAGATCACCATCAGTTGGAACTGGACCAGGAGAACGGATTAATACCCTTCTACTGTCACGATGGCTAAGGAGGAGCTCTGTCAGCACAAAGATTAAGCTTGGCTGCTAACTAAGAGGAGAAGGAAAGCTCTGGCAGTCTGCTTCCACAGAGATTACAGCTGAGAAAATCTCACTGTGTGGCAGGGGTTGCTTCGAGTTGGGATGGAGTTGATGGCACCTCACAACAGCAACAACAGCCACTGACTAAAATCATTGCCGGAGCCGTTGCTTTGTGTCAGTCAGTGCCGACTACCACACAGCGACTGCTTTTGGTCTTCAGACAGGCCTAAGGGATTCCACTGTATTAGCTCCACTCCACATGGGGAGCTGAGCTTTCTGTTTCTCTTCATTTGTCTCTGTAGCAGCTAGCTCCGTGCACTGACGGGGCGCTCAGTCAGTGCTGAATGAATGAATGAAGCACAGATAGATTAAGGAGCATGCGCACAGAGTCTGCCTGGCTTCTGCAACACACTGTGTTGGGTGCAGCCCCAGGAGACCTGTCATAACAGTAGAGACCCGTAGAACCACGGCTTGGAGGTAAGAAGAAGCTTTTGGATTTTTTGATGACACCACACCTAATGCCCAAGTGTCCCTGAGTTTGAAACAGTCTGGATTTTGTTTGTGACTCAGTCTCATGGAACAAATGTGCACTGGGTCCCAGACAGGTCAGTGCCAAACCCTATGGCCTGCATGTGGCCATGGACAGCCCTGTGCTCTTGGCCTTCATCACATGTTCTCTGCTGGATTTAAGAACCAAAAGGGAGGACACCCTCCTCAACCTTTGTCCCTCTCCAGCCCCCAGCACTCCCTTGGAAAACCTTAGGGCTTCCCCACTGGGAAAGGCCCCCGGTACCTTGTAGCCCTGGTTGATGCCGTTGATGAACTGAGGGCTGGGTGCGTTCCAGGTGAAGCGGATGGCGGTAGAATTGGTGGCTTCTGCCTGCACGTTGCTTGGAGGGACCGTGGGCACTGTAGGTGATCAGAGAGAAGGGACGAGATGGATGGTCATGGGGGTCCTTTCCACAGGTAAGTGGAGAAAGCAGAAAAGGGGGTCTGCAGCCTCAGACTTTGTGCTCTCTCACCTCCTAGGCAAACTTAGGCCCTTCACTTCCTCTGACTACCGTCACAGGGGATTGAGCAATAAACTTGATGGTACCAAATGTTCCGGGTGGTTTCTAGGCAGAATGCTAAATGTCTCAGGATGCATTAAGTGTGAACCTTCCCAGAAGCCTGTCCTTTGCAATGCCCAATCCCATCTTCCCTCTGCTTTCCCTGGGGGCAGTGCACATAGGGTGGTGGTGCTGGACTAGAGTGCAATCATGAGGGTTTGGTGAATACAGATGTCATGGGTGGAGGCCCTCAGGGTCCACAGGTGAGGGGCCCACAGGACTGACAGGTGCAGAATCCATAGGTACAAGGACCCACGGGTACGGGATCCAAGGTATGGGACTCACATATACAAGACCCAAAGCTATAGGACCAAGATATGCAGGACTCACAGGTACGAGACCCAACAGGTGTGGACCTCACAGGTATGGGACCTCACAAGTACGGGACCCGACAGGCATGGGACCCACAGGTATGGGGCCTCACAGGTACGGGACCTGACAGGTGTGGTACCCACAGGTATGGGACCACACAGGTACGGGACCCGACAGGTATGGGACCTCGCAGGTATGGGACCCGACAGGTATGGGACCCACAGACACAGGACCTCACAGGTGTGAGACCCGACAGGTATGGGACCCACAGGTATGGGACCCACAGGTATGGGACCTCACAGATATGGGACCTCACAGGTACGGGACCCAACAGGTGTGGGACCCACAGACACAGGACATCACAGGTGTGGGACCCACAGGTATGGGACCTCACAGATATGGGACCTTACAGGTACAGGACCCAACAGGTGTGGGACCCACAGACATAGGACCTCAAAGGTACAGGACCCAACAGGTGTGGGACCCACAGGAACAGGAGCCGGGAGAAAGGGAAATGCCACAAGCCTGCCCACCTCCCTGCAGCGTCCACTCGGTGACTTTGCTGCTGTAGATGCCTAGCCCTGCACTGTTGTAGGCGGCCACCTCGATCTCGTAGTTGGTCCAGATGATGAGCTCCTCCAGTAACAGGTTGTTGATGTCGGCATCTGTGATGTTCTTAAACTGGTACCCAACGGGCAGTCCAGCCAGGCAGTACCTGGGGGAGGAGAGGAGGCAGCAGGTTCAGCCTGGGCTCACTCCCCTGCTGCCAGGGACGCCACCTGGACCACGCTGGCAGTGCAACGCGGTGGCCTCTCTCACATGTTGCTGCTGAGCATTTGCAGTGTGACCAGTGCATGCTCAGAAGTGAATTTGTCTTTTGACTTATAGCTAATTCACTTAAAAAGCCATAGGTGACACAGCCAAAAAGCAAACTGATTGGCGTCAAGTTGATTCTAACTCACGATGAATTGATCTGCAGAGTAGAATTGTGCGCTACAGGGTTTCAGCAGCAAATTGCCAGGTCGACCCTGGGGTGGCGCTGTGGATTAATGCACCAGACTGCCAAGCCGTTTGAACTGCAAGGTCAGTGGTTCAAGCTCACCAGCTGCTCCTTGGAAACCCTATACAGGGTGGCTATGGGTCGGAATCGACTTGAAAGTGATTAACAACAACAACACCTCCAGGAGATTCTGGGTGATTCCATTGGCCACTTTTAGCCTAGTAGCTGAGTACTTAACCTTTTGTGCCTCTCAAATCCATTGGCATCGAGCCAATTCCATCTCATAGAGACCCCATGTGTTCCACAGTCAAACTTTGCTCCATAGGGTTGATTTTTAAAATTATGTATGTGTATATACATATATAATTTTTAATGTTTTATTGTAAATTATGTGATAGTTTACATGGGAAAACATTAGCTTTACATTCATCCTATCATATATCGTTTCATTGACATGGTTACAATCCCCTCCATGCATCATCAACCAACCAAAGGTTATACACTACAAGCCTGCCCCCCGATCCTGAGCACACAGCCCCTTTCCCTCCTTGGGTTTAGAGTCCCCAGCCGCTCCATCTCTCCACATCATCGTCTCTGCCTCCATTTCTGACATCACTGTTTCTCTGGGTAGGGCCCGCAGTCTTCCAATTCACTTCTGAGCCTCCCGGGCCCTTTTTCCTCAGGTTTGGGGTGCTCCTCCTGTCCCCAGGGCACCTACCTGATGATGTAACCTTTAAGGAGTCCATTCTGGTGGCTCTCAGGAGGTGGCTGCCATTGGATCATGATGGACTGGTTGGTCCGGCCACTGGCAATGACATTCTGTGGAGGGGCCGTGGGGGGCTCCTCAGGGAGTGATACCCTGGGTGAGAAAAGACCAAAAGTGGTGGACCTTTCTGTTCTAAGGTTCTGAGACTTTATGGGTTCTGGGGACCCCACTTGCTCTATTCCTCATGATTCTACACATTTGGGAGGTGGAGTCAGGAAGTCTGGGACTTAAGTTGCTGTGTGCTTTTAGGCAAGTCACATAACCTCTCTGAGATTGTTTCTGAATAAAGAAGGAAAACATTAAGCTCCATGTACCTGACTTACAATACTGGCTGAGGTTCCTATGAGACCACTGCCCTTTAGGTTTCCTTGAAGACCCTCAATAAAATCAACTGATAATAAAATAACCAAACCAACAAGGTTGTTGTCATCGAGTCGATTCTGACTCACACAGACCCTATAAGATACAGAACTGCCCCGTGGGGTTCCCCAGGCTGCCAGGTTTATGGGAGATCACCAGACCTTTCTTCCTGAGAGCTACTGGGTGGGTTTGAACTGCCAACCTTCTGATGAACAACCAAGTGCCTTACTGTTTCACCACCAGGGTGCCTCCGAACCAACAATAACTCCTTCCAGTGTTTGGGGCTTCACATCTAGCGGTTATTTTTTGTTCAGACTGTAAAGAATCAAGCAAGTGTGTGTATGCATTGTAGCTGAGGGGCACGAACCTTGGTCTCTCATTTGCTGTTAAGTCTGCTGAGCTTGTGAGTGGTCAAGTATTTTAGAAGGAGGATGTTAAACAAATCCTAAATTCTTTTAGCTCTGCCTCCTACCCTACCGTCTAACTGAGCCCTCGGGCTGGGGGGGAGTTGGGTGGGCTGGGGTAGGTGAGTGTGTGGGTGAGCACATGGGATAGCCCACCTGCTGAATCCAAACACTACATCATCTCATTTCTCGAGCATTGCCAGGGACACATTTCTTCACCAAGCGTATTTTTCACCTAACTGACACATATCCATTCAAAATAAAAGTTAATTATTTTTGATGGGTATCTTTTTCTTTCTGTGTACTCATATGTTTGCTTTCTGATGGACAGCGATCCAAAACGTATTGCACACGGCCTTATCTCTCTACAGCTGGGAGTAGGGGGGTAGGGGTGAATTCATCTTCAGTTTGGTGACTCAGGCCATCCGTGTGAAGACACACTGGGAGGTGGGCTCGGTGCATACAGGGTCCTCTCCCTGACACCATGAGGCCATTCTCCTGTGATTCTGGTGTTCTGTTCCCTGCACCCTCTCCAGCAGTCCAAACAAGGCCTGGCACATAGTTTGTTGTTCTGTGCCGTGGAGTCGGTTCCGACTCATAGTGACCCTGTACAGGGTTTCCGAGGCTGTAAATCTTTACGGGGGCAGAAAGCCTCATCTTTCTCCCACAGAACAGCTGGTAGTTTCGAACTGCTGACCCTGAGGTTAGCAGCCTGAGTTGTAACCACTACGCTACCAGAGCATGTCGTAGGTGCTCAATAAACAGTAAACAAAGAAATTCTCTGTCACTGGTCCCTTCCATTCGAGTGTCATGGCCTCAGCAGATCTCTCCTTGCCCAAACCAGAGAGACTGAAGCATATGAGAATCCCAACAACCCTGGGAATGGCGGATTTAAGCCAGAGGTCTCCGTGTAAGAGCCAAGATCTTCTGGAGAGTAACAGTGCAGAGTTTACTTTTACCGTTAGTCCCTGCTTGTTTTATGGGGCTGAGGTGGATAGAACTTGGCACCTCCATGAGCAGGGTGTTATGATAGGCTTTTAAAAAGGGCTTATTTGATTTTCATTATTTTATAAAAGCTTTGGTGACTTGTGTCTGGTGCCAAACAACAGATTGGGTACAGTTGTTGTTGTTAAGTGCTGTCAAGTCAGTATATAGGGTTTCCAAAGCTGAACATCTTTGTGGGAACAAAAAGTCTCATCTTTCTCCAGAGGAGTGGATTGTGGGTTTGAACTGCTGTCCATGTGTTGCTCTGTGAAAATCCTATGGCCCTCTGGGACTTGAGGTCTGTTTAATGAACAATGCTGGAGTGTATGGGGAGTCAGAGCCAAATGAGCTAAGTTTCTGAACTTGCCTGGCAGCAGCCTGGAGTTAGTTCTGACTCATGTCCAGCCCATGTGTGTGTCCCACTGGAACTGTGCTCCGTAGGGTGTTTGGTGCCTGAGGCTTTGGAAGTACGTTACTAGGTCTTTCTTTCAAGGAACTTCTTGGAGGGATTCGAACCGCCAATGTAGTCAAATGCATGAACTGTTTGCACCTCCAGGGACAGCTACGTTTACTTAGTACTGGTCATGTGCTAGGCACCGTTCCCAGGGTTACTTGCTCTCATGCATTTACTGCTCACAGGTAGGTACAGGGATTTTTAACACCCATTTTACAGATGTGGGGCCTGAGTCTGGAGGGGCCAGAGAGCAGCCCAGCTCCATTGTGCCACATCGCTATTGGCTGGGGTTCCCTGCTTTTGGCACCCTCTCAGTTGCAGCTGCTGAGTGACCGGGTGAAAGCGCTGGTCACTGGTCAGTGGTCTCACCTTTCTGTGTCCTTGCTGAACTGGCCCTTCCCCACGTCATTAACGGCACAGAGGCGGAACTGGTAGGACCTCGCGGGGACCAAGTCCTTGACCGTCACCGAGGTTGTGTCGGGGTCCACACTGGCCAGGAGTACCGTCCAGGGGGCGTCTGAAAGGACAGAAGTGTGGGGTAGAGTGGGCATCTTGGGGGCACCCAGCAGGGACCCATCCTCATTGGGCTAGCAGAGGAGTGCCTAGCCCTGCTTGACCAGATAGACTCCATTTCACTTTGCCATTTTTCTCCCTTGACTTAGCCCATGTGACTGGGAGTCAGGCCAGAGGGGGCCAGGAGTGAAGAAAGAGCTCCTGGGAACTGAGATGCATTCAGCTTTTTTTTTTTTTTTTCTTTCTTCTCAAATCAACTGTATTGGAAACACCATTTAAAATATCAAACAACCAAACCCAATGCCATCAAGTGGATTCCGACTTTGGAGTTCACTTTGGAGAAGAGAAATAAAAACATAGCCACTGTCTCTGAGGCCTCCCATGAGAATGATCCTAGGGGCAACACCCTTCATGCTTTATCTTGTCCAAGTCTCACAATGGACCCATTGGTCCATTTTACAGATGGGAAAGTGGAGGCTTCCAGGTTTAGGATGCCCACATTCCTTGCGTTCAGCCGGTGCTCCCCCAGCCTTGGATGTGATCAGGGGCAGGCGGATGGGGCAAAGGTGGTTTTACTGTTTTCTGACATCTTCCCCATTCCTGACTATGGTCAGGGGCAGGCGGGTGGGGTCAGGGCAGTCTTACTGTTTTCTGACATCTCCAAGATGTATCGGATCAGAGGGCTGTTCCCGTCAAAGGGCTTGGCCCACGTCAGGTTGATGGCCCGCTTCTCCCCAGTGCTGAGGGTGGCCACCGGGTGCTCGGGGGCATGGGGCAGCTGCCTGGAGGAGAGACAGGTGTGGTAGCTGCACAGCCGGGTGGCGGGTGGGCCCTGAGCTTCCCTGGTACCTCGTGACTTTGACCACTTTACCTGGAGGTTCTTCTTCTCTGGCATTCAAGCCCACCTGTCCAGGAACCACACCCAGACTTCTTTAACTGAGCTGGGGAAAGGGTTTGTCCCAGAAACAGGAGACAGACCCAGGCCACCTTGTTGGTGTTACTTGTATGCCCCCTTCCCCTAGGCCCAGGGACCACCCTCACCTGACCCGAAGGTGGGCACTTCGTGAGTCATTGCCTCCGGCGGAGAGCACCCGGCAGGTATACGTGCCGATGTCTCCGGACCACGTCTGGGAGATGTGCAGGGAGCCATTCTTGTGCAGACGGATGCGGGGGTTGCTCTCCACACCCAAGGTGGTCCCATCCTTCTCCCAGACGTATCTAAGGGCAAGAAGCACCAAGAGGTGAGGAGAGGTAGGGAGGGTCCTAGAGGGGAACTTGTCCTGAGCAGAGAGCTCTATACAGGTTATTGTTGGGTTTTGTTGAGTCTTGGGGACCCCACACACAGCAGAACAAAGTGCTGCCTGCTCTTGTGCTCCAGAGGGTTTTCATTGTTTAATATTTGGAAATAGATCCAAGGACTTTCTTCCTAGTCCTTCTTAGTCTGGAAGCTCTGATGGAACCTGTTCAACATCCTAGCAACATGGATGCCTAGCAACATGGACGCCTAGCAAAGTGGACGCCTAGCAACATGGACGCCTAGCAACGTGGACGCCTAGCAACGTGGACGCCTAGCAACATGGACGCCTAGCAACGTGGACGCCTAGCAGCGTGGACGCCTAGCAACATGGACGCCTCACAACATGGACGCCTAGCAACATGGACGCCTCCAATGGTCAAGGCGTGGTAGCTGTGTGTTGGCTGGGAACTGAAGCCGGGTCTCCCATATGGGAGGCAAGCATTTTACCATTGAATGACCACTGCCCTCTCCAGACATGGGCAAACCTGCTGTTGCCTCTACTGGACACGGTAGAACAGTTGCCAAGGCTGCAAGCTTTAAGGAAGCAGATTGTCACATTTTTTTCCTGTGGAGTGGCTGGGCCACCAAGGCCCTTTCCCAAAGTGGGCAGGGAGAATGCAAACCCAATCACTGGTAAGCTTCCAGTCCCCCACACCCCCTTCAACATTTCCTCAGGGAACTGGTCTTAGTCTGGAATGAGAGGGTACCTGGAATGGGGAAGAGTACTGTGGAAACTTGAGCAACTTACAACCAACCAGTTACCAGTGCGTTGACCCTAAGCCATGGCAGCCCATGTGTGTCAGAGTAGAACTATACTCCACGGGGCTTTCAATGACTCATTTTTCATAAGTAGATTCCCAGGCCTTTCTTCTGAGGTACCTCTTGTTGTTGTTGTTGTTGTTAAGTGCCATCGAGTCTTTTCTGACCCATAGCAACCCTGTATAGGATTTCCGAGGAGCAGCTGGTGAGCTTGAACCACCGACCTTACAGTCCAAACAGCTTTGCAGTCTGGCGCATTAACCCACAGCGCCATACCAGGAGTCCTAGGTGGACTCAAACCACTAACCTTTCAGCAGCCGAAAGCATTAAGTGTCAGCCTAACTCTGGCATACCATCTTAATAACATAACAGTCTGCCAGAACCCTTCCCACCCGGTGGGGAGCAGGGTAGGGTGTTCTGTTCAGGAAGGTTAACACGGGGGAAGTCATTATCAGTCAGTTTGCACTCTCAGTTCAAGTCTGGGTCAAGGCTCTCGCTGCAAAACAGGCAGCATAAAAGAGTCGGCCGGAGGTATTCTTCCAAAGAGTCTATGAGATCACATGCAAGAAAGAATAAACGTTGCGGCAAAGACTACATTCCGGAATTAGTTTTATGAAGGGATCGTTAGATCGATGCATCACTGTGACAAATTGACTTCAGTGTCCAAAAAATCACTTTAGTTTCGGTCACTCAATGCTAAGGGGGCCTGAGGAATTACACACATGCCTGCGCCTGACACGAAGAAATATTGCTTCTGGAGGAAACACACACATTATTGTTGTTATCACGGTGCGTGGAGTGCCACGTGTGGGGAGGATGCCATACCACCAGGACAGGTGAGGTGGGCCAGGGTTAGGGATTTCTTTTCAAGATATTAAGAGGGGGAAAAAAGTGGAGGGAATAATTGAAATGAAATAGGCAAATGCAGACAATCAGTTGAAGTTGAGTGATGGATTCATGAGAATTAATGATACAATTCTCTTTACTTTTGTGTCTTGGGTGGTGACCAAGGCTCACTGAATAACTGGCTGGAATAACTGGAATGAACAAGGGTCTTTGAACCACAGGGTCATAGAATTATGTGAGTTTAAAGAAGGGAGGTTGGTAGAAGGGTAAGCAGTGGTTCAGTGGAGGAGTTTTCACCCTATACATGGGAGACTCGGGTTCAATTCCTCATATTCACCCACCACCGTCTGTCAGTGGAGGCTGTGGGTGGCTAATATACTGGGAAGGTGTCAGTGGAGTTCCCAGATGAAAACAGACTAGGAAGAAAGGGCTGGTGATCTCTTCCTAAGAACCCATCAATAAAAAGTGCATAGATCACAATAGTACAATCTGCAACCAATCATGGGGCAGGCGAAGGACTGGGCAGCCCTCCTGTAGATTGTACACATGGGGGTCTCCGTGAATCAGGAGCAAACTCAGTCGGCACAGCAAATAACAAAGATGGCTAGAGGAGTGAATCTGTCATTGTATTTCTCTTTAGCCTAAGTTAAAATAAGAAGACAATTAAAAAAAGAAACAAAACCAGAGAAGTAAAAGATCCACTGCTTCTGGGTAACATTATTAATACCTGAAGACACACCTTACAGAAGGGGCTACACAGTGGGTGGGTTTTGGGGGTAGATTCCTTGGTCAAATGTTGCCTTAGCCATTGATCAGATGTGATGTCATTAACTTCTCTGTGCCTCAGTTTCCTCATCAGTAATTTGAGGGGAGTAATAATACTCACTTCGCAGGGCTGTTGTGAGACTTACGTGAATGAAACAAAATACAGGAGTGTCGTAAACATGGCAAGTGGTCAGTAAAAGTAAGCCGTAATGATGTTTCTACTTAAACAGTATATTTACCCAAATGTTATATAGCTAACTGCCTATCCATCTTATTTTTTTTTTCCAGCAGTTTTTCCACACATCATATTATCGTAAACTCCTTTTCCTCTGACCTCTCTGCACATGGTTTTGATCAGCTGCGTGCTGTATCATTTGAGATCCCATCCTGTTGGGTGTTCAGTTGAGCTCCTTGTTTTTTGGTGTTGGAGTTAATGCTACATCCTTATAATGAAATATTTACATGGATTCTAAATTTTTTCCTCGAGGATAAATTCTCAGGGGTGAAATTTCAGAGTTTGTTATTAAGGCTTTTGATATATACCTCCAAATTGCCAGAAGTCAACCCCTTTGGTTTATCTCTTTACTAAAAAAAAGAATCATCCTTTCTGGTTTTGGTGTGATGGGTATACTTCTATTTAAAAATAAATCTAGTTGATAAGGAACTATGCCCAATAAAAAAACAAAAACAAAACCCCAAAACCACAAAACCCAAACACAAAACCCAAAAAATCCCCAAGCCCACTGCCACCGAGTCTGTTCCCACTCAGGCAGCTCTGTAGAACAGAGTATAACTGGTTCTTTGGGTTTTTGGAACTGTAAATCTCAAAAAGCAGACAGCCTCATTTTTCTCCCTCAGAGTGGCTGGTGGATTTGAACTGTCCACCAGGGCTCCCAATGTTATTTGCCTTAGGAGATGGCACCACATGTGAAGTATTTGTGCCAAGACACTTCAAGTTGAATCTCTTTAGCAGTTAATCGAATCAAATTAGAAATACAGGGGATAGAAGAAGAAGATAACAATGCCACGAGAAAGCAGAATGTGGAATCTTCCGCAGCAGGGGTTGGCAAACTGTGGCCCTCTGCCTTTTTGTGTAAATAAAGTTTTATTGGCATACAATCACTTATGACAAAGACCACATGTCTCCCAAAGCCTGAAATACTCATTCTTTTCCCCTTTACATAAAAAGTTTGCTGACCTCTGTCCTGTCAGTCCTGGTTTCTCCAACAAATCAATGGTCAAACAACAACACAAAAAGGGGTGTGGGGCTGCTGTAGGATGAAAGAGATGCTCTCATCAAGTGGACTCTGTTTAGATACTGAATCCAACCACTCAACTACAAAAAAGAGCCTCTGGAGACATTCCAAGAAACTGACATATGGTTTCACAGCAGGAGAAAAATTGTTGTTCATTGTGTTGAGTGGGATAACACCAGGGTTGCTATGTTTTTTTTTAAAGAAAGTCCTTTGGAGTGAGAAATGTACATAGGCGCACTTGGGGTAAAATTACACGTCTGGGATTTGTTTTTAAAATATTCAGAGGGGAAAAAAATATGGAGGGAATAATTGAAACGAAATAGGCAAATGGAGATAATTGGTTGAAGTTGAGTGATGGATCCATGAGAGTTAATGATACAATTCTCTTTACTTTTGTGTCTGTTTGGAAATTTCCATAATAAAAAAAAAGAAAAAGAAAAGAAAAGACACTCGGATAGGGTAGAAATTTTCCAAAATAATCTGCAATTATAGAATTGGCGATTATACAATTTTGATGAGTGTTTCTGAGAGGTCCTCTCAGCTTTAAGTTGTATCAGACAGTCCTCAGAAAATCAAGTATGTGCAAAAATAATGAGTTACAAGGATTTTTGTGACAGTATTTCTTCAGATTAGAAAAAAACAAAAAAACCCAACAGAAACAATCCAACTATCCAGCCACAGGAAGCTGGCAACATAAAGTCTGTTACATCCTTAACAATGGACCATGGATAATTGAGTTTTATACAAACATACCCAATGACGAGGGAAAGGCTTCACAACCGGTTCTTAAGGCAAATGCAGACTGAGAAACAGGGAGATTCTAGTTTTGTCAAATGGCATCCAAATATCATCACTGATGAGTTTTAATGGGGAAAACATGATTCCACTTTTCTTCTCACTTTCTCTATTCTTCTGTTTTGTTCCTCCCACCCCCAAACCAAGGTTAATGGTTGTTAACTGCTATTGCTCCAGATTCAGGATGACCCCAAGCATAAAGGAATGAAAGTCTGCCTAGCCCTGAACCATCCCACGATGGTTTCTGATCCGTGGCTTTTCTGATCCATATATTCATCTTGGCTGGTTTTTGGAAGTCAGTTGCCAAGCCTTTCTTCCTAGTTTATCTGAGTATGGACGCTCTGCTGAATCCTGTTCAGTATCAGAGCAACTCACAAGCTGCCCATGAAGTGCACTGACTGGGAATCAAACCAGGTCTCCCACAGGAAAGGCAACAATGCTATCACTAGACCACCATTGTCTCCAGAAAACAAATACCTACGGATCCCTGGTGGCATAAAGGTTAAGTGCTCAGCTGCTAACCAAAAGGTTGATGGTTCGAGCCCACCCAGTAGCTCCTAGGGAGACAGACCTGGTGGTCTGATCCTGTTAAGATTACAACCTAGAAACATGATGGGAAGTTCTACGCCATAACACATGGTTCCGTATGAGCCAGAATCCGCCTGATGACACCCAACACGAATACTTATCAATAGTCATGGCAGCTAAGAGTGACTTCTTCAGATGCTGTTGGTCTGGGCTCAGAAGAGCTTTGTTTGAAGCTGGGTTTATGCCTGGCTCCAGCTGTAGTCTGGGAACATACTCACACAGGAAGAATAAAGTCCCATTACTGTAGATTGGCTCGGCTGCTCAGGTATTTTCCAGTCGGCCTGCTCAGGGACCCCACCTCAGAGATCCACCTGAAGGAGGGTAGCAGGAGGTCCCCCCAAGTCCAAGGAGTGGCTGGGAAATAAGGGGTGGTTTTGATCAGACTTTACACATTTTAGGGGTGCCAGGAACCAAGTCTGATCTCTCCCCCATCGAGAGAAGATCAAGTTGTCTTATCGTCCTGGTGGAGTAATCCCATTCTAAAGTAAGGCTCGCCAACCTCCCCTCCGGCAGGAAATCAGAATGATCTATGAGGAAGGGAGTTCTGGTGCCGCATTGGGTTAAACATGCCAGCTAACCGAACGGTCGGCTGTTCGACTAACCATTCCAAGGGAAAATTATCTTCCGTAAAGGTGATTTCCAGCCTTGAAAGTTCCACAGGACAGTTCTGCTCCGTCCCATGGGGTCTGTGAGTTTGGATTCCATGGTCAGTAGGTGTTTGGTTTGAGCCATGGAGGCCCCTGTAGGACCTGCAGATGGATTCTAAACTAAATCAAACCTATGGTTCTGACTCAGCCCCAGAGGGTTTCCAAGGCAGCTAACTACCACATCTTTCTCTGGAAGTAACAACTGGTCAAACTGCTGACCTTTCCGTTAGTAGCCACTGCTCCTTTCAGTATCTTACAAGAGGCCCCTAAATCCCCTTATTTATCAAGAATCATCTAAAGTATGAATAAGATGTACAGGCATTTCCCAAGTATGTTGTTGGTAAGTGCCATTGAGTCAGTTCTGACTCATAGCTACCCTGTATAGTGTTTTCAAGGAGTGGCTGGTGGGTTTGAACCACCGACTTTGAGCTTCAAGTCGACCTTGTGGTCCAGTGCTTTATCCTACACCACACCAGGATAATAATTTATAAGCATTGTTGTTGTGAAGTACCATCGAGTCCATTCTGACTTACAGCAAACCTGTATAGGGTTTCCTAGGAGCAGCTGGTGAGATTGAACCTCCAACCTTGCTATTCAAGCCGACCTTGCAGTTCAGAGCATTAACCCGCAGCACCATACCAAGACTCCAAATTATAAGCATGGTAACTTTAAAATAAAACATCAACTTATATAGAAGTTTCACCGGACTAATGTAACACTTGGTAATTGCGGTGGTTATGGGCCGTGGAGTCGGTTCTGACACACAGCGACCTTGTACAGGGTTTCCGAGTCTGTAAATCTTTATGGGAGCAGAAAGCCTCATCTTTCTCCCACAGAACAGCTGATAGTTTCAAACTGCTGACCTTGCGGTTCGCAGCCCGATTCGTAACCACTACACTACCAGAGCTCTTTAATTGCAGTAGGGTTTAATGAGAGAATATAAGTATAGTTACTACCTATTTGTATATAAGGGCCCAGGGCAGCACTCTGGGGTGGTGGGGGGTGGTGGTGGAGGATCTTTTACAGTTGATACGTTAATTTCTTTTGCAAAAACTCGAATGATCTCTACAGTCAAATCATTATGGCTGACTGTTGACAATATTATATATATGATTGTTGTTGTTGTGTGCTCCGACTCACAGCGATCCATGGAGGGACTGCTGGGATTGAAACACTGATCTTGCAGTTAGCAGTCCAGCGCTAATCCTAAAAAGCCACTCCAGAGCTCATCTCATACATATATGTATGCATGTATGCTAGCACCACACCCTTTGGCAAGGTGTGTCTCAAATAGGGTCCTGTGCTGTACCCTCAGGGGTGCCGACTTCTCTTCTTCCTGTTGTTCTAAACGTCTAAAATCCCCTTTCCCTTCCCTTGTTGTTGTTAAGTGCTGTCGAGTCAGTTCTGACTCACAGTGATTTTGTATAGGGTTTCCAACGAGCGGCTGGTGGGTTTGAACCGCCCACCCTGACCATTTGCTATCATGGCGACCCCATGTATGTCAGAGAACTGTACTTCACTTGGTTTGCAATGGCTGATTTTTCTGAAGGAGATCACCAGGTCTTTCTTCCGAGGTCCCTCCCAATGAACTTGAACCTGCAATCATTTGGTTAGAAGTCCAGTGCTCACCACTCAGAGGCCCTCCTGGGGTCTCATTTGGTACCGTCGTATGGGCTGTCATATGCCCAGTGACCACCAGATGGCACCCCAGGACTCCACTGCCTTCTGGAGTAGAGGAGTAGGGAGACCTACAAGTGGCCTCGGTGCCCCCGCCCCTTCCAGCTATGATGCCACTTGCTTGAGCAAGGACATTTCCCATAAAATGGTGACAAACATGAAAGCAATCGTTATTTTTAAGGAGGTAGTTAAATTTTTTTACTCTGCTTTCCCTCAAGGGAGAGACTGAAGGAGGCATTTCCTTGTGTCTTAGTTCCTGAGCCTTCTCCCTGAAGACTTTCTTCAGGCTTTCCCCTGCTGCTCTGTCTAGGACTGCTCCCCCAAGTCCTTTGTGGGGACTTCTGCAGTGGGACCCAGCTCCTCTGCAGCTAAGCTACCTGCCCACATCCTGGCCCCACATCAGCTGGGGTCTGGGCACTTTCTCATCACATGCCTCTCCTGTCCTAGGCACTGCTCTTGGAGTCTGTTTACTGAGACCCCTTTGCTTTCCCTTGGTGGGCAGAGTGTATAAGACCTGGTCCTAGCAGGGGTGCCTGGGGTCTCAACCATACTGCCTTTTGTTTCCCATTCCTGTTTTTCCACATCCCTTCCTCTCCTGGTCCTTGCCAACTGCCTCAGTTCAATCCAAGGTGGCTCAGTTCCCCAGGTGTTTACTCAGCAACTGCTGGGGTTGCTGTCAGCACTGCTCAGAAAGGTTGGTGGTTGGAAAAGGCCAGCTGTCTGCTCTTGTAAAGATTTAACAGCCTTGGAAATCTTAAGAAGCAATTCTACTCTCTGCCCCACAGGCTTGCTATGAGTCGGACTTGACTTGATGCAGTGGGTTTGGTTTGATGGTTCAGTCCCTGAAGGGTTAATGTGCTGCTAATGGAAAGGTGGAATCCTGGTGTGGCGCTGTGGGTTAATGCGTCAGACTGCAAAGTCATTTGAACTGCAAAATTGGAGGTTCAAGCTCACCACCAGCTGCTCCTCGGAAACCCTATACAGGGTCGCTATGGGTTGGAACCGACTCAATGGCACTTCACAACAACAACAATGGGAAGGTGGGAGATTTGAGTCCATTCAGAAAGAAAGTCCACTAGGAAGAAACGTCTGGCAGTCAGCTTTCAAAAGACCAGCCACTGGAAACCCTGTGGAGTGCAGTCCTAGTCTGACCCACGCAGGGACGTCCTGAATCAGTCATCATGCAGTAACTCAATGGCACGTGGTTTTCCTCTGTGTTGGAGGCTCACCCTGCACTCAGCTCAGTGGATGATGTCCAGTGACAGCACTTACACCAGCCGCAAGCCATCCCTAATGGTGCCACTCCCACCTGTGCATACCTGGTGGTCACTCGGGGGTCATGGGTCACACCACACACCATGGAAGCCTGGGTGCCTTTGATGACACTCTGGTCCTGGGGGGGCTTAGTGATTCGGGTCCGGGCTGAAAGAGAGCGGCAGAGGCAGCGTAGTGAGAAGGGACCGGGGGTCCCCGAGGACGGCGTGTGGGAGTAAGGATGCTTTTAGGAGAATCGGGGCTGTGTGCCTGGACTCTGTGGTGGAGAAGGCAGAGCCATATGTGGACAGGCCTATTACAGTGCAAATCCCAGAATGGTCGCAAAGAACAACGAGTTCTTAAAGCCGCCTCGAATTTTGTTCTCACAAATCCACACGAAGAACGGAGAGATAGAATTACAGTGATGATGCGGTCAGCTCACAGCGTGTTAGTGGTCCAGACAGGGTAAAAATAGGATGTCTGAATCCCAATCTTGTGCTGGACACACCAGAACACCTGGGCATAGCCGCCACAGGTGGGCCCTAGGTAGGAGGGTCCTGGATATGGATCCTAGGAGGGGCCATCCTAGAGTGGAAGAGCTCAAGGAGTTAGCTTCCTTTAAGCAGGAGTTTGCAAACTACAACCTGGGGACTAAATCTCTCAGATGGTCTGGTCCAGTCAATAAGCTTACTGGAACGCAGCCACACCCAGACGATGCTTTCTCAGAGTCTGTGACAGACATGTCTGGCCCACGACACCTAAGACATGCCCTCTCTGGTGCTTTACAGGAAATGTGTACTGATGTCTACCTTCACGTGCACGCAGACAGCTGTGATGTCTCCACGAGCAGGGACCCTGGCCTTTCTGGCCTTGCCTCTGGACTAAGTTGCTTGTGGATGGCTCTCCCGTGAAGGTCCCGGGTGGACTGATGCACAGATGTGGAGTTGCATGTTTGTGCACAGATGTGCAATGTGAGCACACTGACAGACTCACCCCAGACAACCAGGTCCGCTGAGGCCTCGTCCACTCCCCGGGAGTTGGTGGCCAAGCAGGTGTAGGTGCCGGCATCCGAGATGTGTGTGGGGCTGACCAGCAGGCTGCCCGATTCCAGAAGCGTGAAGCGGGGTAGCTGGATGGAGCCGCTGGCCAGGATTCGTTCCCCTGAGGATGACATGGGGAGGGGCTCAGCTGCAAGGCCCCCGCAGCTCCCTGCCGTCCAGAAGTCACCCAACACCCCACCCTGGTAGACCCCTGAGACCCACCCAGGCCCCTCCCTGACACTTGCCCTACTCCCCACCCCAGCAGTCTCCTGACACTCCATCCCAGCAGCCTCCCAACACTCCACCCTGGTAGCTCCCCAACACCCTGTCCCAGCAGACCCAATACCCCTCCAAACTCCTCACCCCAGCAGCCCCCTGGTACCCAATCCTGGCAGTCTCCCAACATTCCACCCAAACTACTCCCTGAAACCATGCCTGACTCAGCACCCTAACATGCTACCCTAGCAGCCCCCAACACCCTAAGCACCCAGACCACACATCCTATCCACTATCCCGGCAGGGTGGGCTCAGTCCAGCTCCTGCTATAAAGTACTAGAGTGTGGACTGAGTCCCAGAGAGCTCTCTGACTTGGTGACTGGCACAAGGTCACATGGTTAAAGAGGAGGCCTAAGATGCCCTCCCCCCGCCGCCCCCACTGCTATCTGCCCGTCACTGTCTCCTGAGCCTGGGGTGGCAGCCAGCACTGTACCAGGGAAAGGGAGCAGACAGTTGACAAGGTGGTGATGGGGACCCTGCAGGACGGTCCTGGGGTCACCTTCAAGTGAGAGGAGTGTGATGGGTGGGTAGTGAGGGTGGGTGGACAGGAGCACCATAGGGGAGACAGTGCTGGACAGGACAGGAGGCCTGCCAGAGGGGTCATGGGCAGAGATGTGCTGGAGTGAGCTGAGAGCGTGGCTCGTGTTTATCCACTGTGTCAGTGTTAAATAAAGCCCCCGCCTCTGTCTGTACGTGTGAGTGTCTACGTGCATGGGTGTGCCTACACATGTGCATCAACATATGTTTTCAGGGGCACATATGTGCACACACATGTGTTTGCACGGGCACATATAATCTGTACATATGTTGCATGGGTGTGCTCGTGCACTGGTATCTGCACGTGTGCTTGTATGGGTGCATCAATTCTCACACACGAATCTACACCCATATGTGTTTGCATGGCTGTGTCTGTCTGCACATGTGTGTGCGCACATTCACGTGTCTACTCACACATGTGTGTGTGCACGCATGCATGTGCCTACTCACTCTTGTGTGTATATGCCCATGTGTGTTTGCACAGGTGTCTGTTTGCACGTGTATGCCTGCACTCTTGAGTCTGTTTGCATTCATGTGGTTGTATTCACACCTGCATCTATTTGCTCATGTGTTATTTCATGTGTTTGTCTGTATGCCCACATGTCCCAACATGTTAAGCTGGTGTGTATTTTTGTGTGTGACGCCTGCTTGGGCATTGCTACCTTCACTCCACAAATGCTTATTTAGCACCTACTGTGTGCCAGACTCAGTCCCAGGCTTTGGGGAGACAACAGTGGATGTGGATGAAACTCTTGACTTTTGGGGGGACAGTGATGAGCAAAATGAACCAGGGTGTGAGTTGGAGTATTAGGAGGTGGGAAAGTGAAGCAGGAAAGGGGTGGGAGGAGGCCCAAGGACAGGAGGAGGTGGGAGAGTGGGAGAGGCCTGAGGGAAGGTGCACCTGAGAGAGAGAGAGAGAGAGAGAGAGAGAGAACACATGTACGTCCAAGTGTGCATCTACAGGGTGCATGCAGTGCATTACATGTGCATCTATAGTATGTATGCATGTGTGTGTCGTGTGTGTATACAGGATATGTGTACACGTGCATCTGTGTGTGCATACGTGAGTCTGTGTGTACACCAGGAAAGCTGTGAAAGTAAGTGTGTGGAGTTGAAGAAGGGAGTGTGTGGCACCCAGCCCACAGGGCTGGGGTTCCTGGGAGGACAGCTGGACATTGCTGGCTCAGCTGCCTGTGGGGATGAGGTGGCGTGGTCACCGACAAACCATAATGATATTGAACATCTAGTGTCCACCACTTCCTGGGTTTCACTCCTTCCCAGACACAGGGCACTCTCATTTAGCCTGCATGGCTGCCCTGAGGTGCGATGTCATTGTCTCCACTTTACAGATGGGGAGACTGAGGCTGTAGCTCATGGTACGCACTCAGATGTGAGCAAAGATGTCCTCTTGGTTTGTGCAGTGCACAACCTTCACAACTGTCCAGGGACCTGGCACCCAGCCTGGAGGACCCCAGAATCCAGCTCTGAGGACCACCCTAGACTCTGAGGACACCCCCACCCTCAGCCCTCTATAGCAGATCCACCCCACCTACCTTTCTGCCACGTGATGGCTGGCCGGGGTGCCCCCGAAGTTTCACAGGCCAGAACCACAGACATGCCATCGATCACAGTGCTATCCAGGGGGCCCCTCGTGATGTTGGGGGCGATGCCTGTAGGTAGAGACAGGGGAGCTCTCAGCCCCAGGCCCTCTCTGAACCATAGCAAGGAAGGAGGCAGTCGCCCTGAGGGGGTCCCAGCCCAGGGACCCAGCCCAGAGATGGGAGGGAAGGGCAGGGTGACCCTGCCCCCTCAGACCTCTATTCATGGGAAAACCAAGGGCCCCAGCAAGTAGTTCACCCCACCCCCTCTCATGACCAGGCCAATGTGATTCATCTTCATGGATTCATCCTTCCTCGAATCAAGGGCTGAACACTCTAGCTGCAAGCCAAGGAGAAGAATCCCCACATCTAAAGGCCCGGAAGGAGCTCTGTAGCGTAGTGGTTATGAATTGGGCTGCGAACCTCAAGGTTGGCAGTTTGAAACTACCAGCCATTCCGTGGGAGAAAGATGAGGCTTTCTGCTCCCGTAAAGATTTACAGCCTTGGAAACCCCGTAAAAGGTTGCTATGAGTCAGAATCAACTCCACGGTACTTAACAACAACAACAACAACATCAACAAAGACCCTGAGCTCCTCCCAGCCTGCTGGGGTGTAATTCTTCCAGGGTTGGTACAACCTCCTTGTTCTGTGTTCCCTTTCTGAATCTCATCCCACAGTAACTGCCTTGTCTGTTCAGTATGGGAGCAAGGCTGAAATGGAGATGAAGATGGTAGCCCAGGGTAGCCAGCGCCCTTGTTTGGGGCTTCTCCACCCCTGGTGAGACAAAGTCTGTGGGACTCAAGGAGGCTCCTTTGTAGCCTTGGATATGGATAATAGAGAGAGCCTGGTGGATACTCCCACAAGGCTTTACAGCCTATGGTGTGTTACCACACAGCTTCCTCTTGGCTTGTGCAAACAGCTCTATGAAGCTCTTGGGCTGGGCCAGGTAACTAGAACAACCCATAACATACATCCCAAGAGGGTGAGGAAATTGCAGGTGGTGGAACCCAGATGTAAGTGCTGATTCTTTCCTTTGGGGAGGTGAGCGATTCCCCTCTGGTTGACACGGGGTCTCTCCACTCTGATGGGAGCCCAGTTTAAAATAAAAGGGGGCATCTTGTGGTTTCATAGCATACCTAGGTGGGGGGCACACGGTTGACACACTTGGCTGCTCACTGAAAGCTTGGAGGTTCGAATCCACCCAGAGGCTAGACACACCTTGGAAGAAAGACCTAGAGCTCCTGTCTCCAAAAGTGAGCTATTGTAAACCCTGGGCTGACACACAAGGGGTCACTCTGAGTCAGGCTGACTCCATGAAATTGGATTTTTGGTCAGGTTTCTCAGTGATGAGTGAATCCGTCTCTGGTTCCAGGGTACTGGTGGTAACTTTGGGGCCCTGGAGATTTCCTCAGAAGCCGGGGCAACAACGGAGATCACTGGAACCCCACCTCTGAATGCAGCGTCCTTTTCTCAAGAGGCTTGTGGCTTGGAAGAAAGTGGAGTCCCTGGCAAGAGGGGCTCCTGGCAGGACAGGGGAGGCCTACTTACTGGTGACGGCCAGGTAGGTGGAGGTTTGCACCTCTCCCGCCGCGTTACGGGCAAAGCACTGGAACATGCCCGTGTCGTCCGGCACCAGCCCACTGATCTGCAGGCCCCCGTCGCCACGCAGCCGGAAGCGGGACAGCCTCTCCACCTCCACCACCGCTGCATCCTTGTACCAGGTGATAGAGGGCGGTGGCACACCTGCAGGTGAGGTGGGAGAGACAGGTGAGAGGAGGGGCAGAAATGGGTTCACCCTGCAACCTTCTCAGAGGAGCCGTGATTGGCCTTAGGTGAGGGGGATGGGGAGGATGTTCTCAGGGAAGCTGTTTTCAAATTCTGTGGGCTACAGGAGATGTTTCTAGAAACTTAAAAGTGTCACATTAGTCTGGAAACGCTAGGCTGGACAAACATTTTAGAAAAATTGTAGAGAAAATATACACACCCAAACACTCTCCAATTCAACAATTTCTAAAACTCAGGGACATTGTCCATCTTCTTCATATTGTATCATGGTCATTTTCCTTTTTGGAATTAGTCCACCATGGAGAAAGCCAACTTACTGCCCCCCTAAACGAAAACGCCCCCTCTTCCTTCACACCTGGTTGTTGTTGTTGTTAGGTGCCATTGAGTCATAGCGACTTAATGCACAACTGAACAAAACACTACCCACTCCTGTGCCAACCTCACAATTGTTAGGCCTGAGCCCACTGCTGATGCCACTGTGCCAATCCTTCTCATTGGGGTCTTCCTCTTTTTTTGCGGACCCTCCACTTGACAAAGGATGATGTCCTTTTCCAGGGACTGGTCCCTCCTGATGATATGTCTGAAGTATGGGAAACGAAGTTTGACCATCCTGGCTTCTAAGGAGCATTCTGGCTGTACTTCTTCCAACACAGATTGGTTTGTTCTTTCGGCAGTCCATGGTATTTTAAATAGTCTCCTCCAACCCTAACCTCAAATCCATCAATCCTTCTACGGTCTTCCTTTTCATTCTCCAACTTTCACATGCATCTGAGGTCGTTGACAATACCCCGGCTTGGGTCAGGCGCATCTTAGTCCTCAAATCTTTGCGCTTGAGCACTTTAAAGAGGTCTTGTACAGGAAATTTGCCTAGTGTTAGTCTTGGTGTGGTGCTGTAGGATAAAGCACTAGACCACAAGGTCAGTTTGAACAGCAAGATCAGTGGTTCAAACCCACCAGCAGCTCCTTGGAAACCCTACACAGGGTTGCCATGAGTTGGAACTGACGCAACAGCACTAACACCAGCCCCCACCTGTGGTTGTTGTTGTTGTTGTTAACTGCCGTCAAGTCGGTTCCGACTCATAGCGACCCTGTACAGGGTTTCCGAGGGTGTAAATCTTTACGGGAGTAGAAAGCTTCATCTTTCTCCCGCGGAGCGGCTGGTAGTTTCGAACCGCTGACCTTAAGGTTCGCAGCCCGATTCGTAACCACTACGCTACCAGAGCTCCTTACACCTGTAAACATTCTTCATCTTCTATATGTTTGCTTAGTCCATGGTAAGTGAGGTCCTTTTGTCCTTCAGCAGCGGACTGGCCACTCAGCAGGCTGTGGGTTGTCCATGTGATGGTGTGACCCACACCAGGACTTTATTTCTCTTTACATTGTTGTTAAGTGCTGTCGAGTCGATTCCAACCCATAGTGACCCTGTATAGGGTTCCCAAGGAGCAGCTGGTGAGCTTGAACCACCAACCTTGCAGTTCAAACAACTTTGCAGTCTGACGCATTAGCCCACAGCGCCACCCCAGGACGGCTGAATAATAGTCCATTGTGTGTACGAAACACATTGTGTTTATCCATTTACTTGTTGATGGGCATTTTGGTTGTTTCCACCTTTGGAATATTATGAAAAGTATTACAATACTAAGTTTTATAAACATAACATTTGGTAGTATCTTTCAGGTACTCTTGGAACTTTCCAGAGTCTCTCAGTCTTTTCCAGCATCTCTCCTTTAGCATAGTTGTCCCATGGGCCATCCCAGCCACTAACTTCCTCCAGACCTCTGTTCATATGAGTCTTCCCAGTACCCTGCCCCAAAGAGCACCTCCACAGTGCGATGTCCCCATAATCTGCCTTCTTTTACCTCTTGGCACTTTCAACTCTGACCCACCCACTGTAAGACAGACACATTGTCTTTCAAACCAGAACATCTCTGAGATCACAGTTGTCTCACATTGCCATTTAATTGCAGCTTTCTTCTTTCTTGTTGCTATTAAGTATCGTAGAGTCAATTCTGACTCATAGAAACTCTGTATACGGTTTCTGAAGCTATACATCTTTGAGGGAACAGAAAGCCTCATCTTTCTCCCAAGGAGTGACTGGTGTGCTTGAACCTCCGACCTTGGTGCTCACAGTCCAGTGTTTATGCTACCTAGCCACTGTAATCCCTTTATGGGATTCTTCATTTATGGTACATAGAAAAATGGGGTCTCTGACAGCCGGTGGTATTTGAGATGAAATGAAATCAGGTTCTTGTATTTGCTTACTGGTGTGTCTGTCTCCCTCATGGGAAGGTGGCTTTTGAAAGAGCTGGGGCTGTAGTTTCATCTATTCCCCTCAATTCTACTGCCCAACACACCATCAACATGTGCTAAACCCTCAGACCCTATTTGCTGAACGAATGAGTGAGTAAGTGATCAGGCCTTCCCCTCTGGACTGTCAGGAAGGGCCCCTTCCTGCAATTCTGTCTCCCTTTACTCAGTATTAGGTCATGCCCCCTGGAGGTCCCTCCAACCCCCTCATCATCACCCCATTCATGTCACTCTGGCTTTGAGCTGTCTGTGACCCGGCTGAATCAGAAGGGGGAGACATGGGGACATCATAGAGGGGACAGGGGAAGAGAGAGGACAAAATGGCCCCGAAAGCAGGCTTACAAGACTCATCTCCGAGTCTGGCAGTTGTGACATTATGGTAACTCCACATTGTCTGCAACTCTGAAATGACCGGCAATTTGGGTCTGTCACTGGTCCTGAGAGCACAGTCCTCTGCGTTCATTGGTAACCCTGAAGTTACCGTGACGTGGGTTGAGTTGCAGTCCTGAGAGAATGACCGTTGGTTTGTTTCCTGGGCACCTGCTCACGGCAGAGCTGATTCTACTTTCAGTGGAGGGCTGCGGCAGGTCAGGAGAGGCTTGAGGCCTCGGCATCCTGGTTCCCGGCTTACCTTTGGCCCGGCAGGGAATGTCCACCACCTTCTCCATCTCCGCGGTGATGTGTCTCGCTGGTTCCTTGGTAAACTGAGGCGGCTCTGCAGGAGGGTGGACAGGGCAGGGGGTTCACAGGCATGCTCCTTGTTGATCTAGCCACCAGGGAACCCCAGCTGCCCCAGTGCTCACCTAACACGGACAGGTAGGCCCCCCGGACAACAGCAGGGACGCTGCTGCTGTGTAGGGCAGCCTGACACTCGTAGTATCCGGCATCGCTGCTTGTGGGGTTGGGGATGGTGAGCCGGCGGTTGAAGTCGCTGATACCTCCCGACAACAGTATCCCATCCTTCTTCCAAATGATGTGCAGCTTAATCAGGGGCCTGAGAGTGGGTGGGTGGAGGGCACAGGGAGACAGTGGTCTGCAGAGGGCCTCTGGAGGCTGTGGGCAGGGTGGACGGTGGCAGGAGGGACAGGGGCAAGGGTGCAGACTTGAGAGTCAGGCTGTCTGGACTCAACCCGGCATGGCCACTTTCTAATACTCTCCTTTGCTGCGTTTTGCAGACTTAGCATTTTATACAAATCAAGAATCTGTGGCAGCCCTGAATCCAGCAAGTCTATCAGCCCCTTTTCCCCACAGTGTGTGCTTACTTCGAGTCTCCACGTCACACGTCAGTCATTCTCAAACGTGTGAAACCCTTGCAGTGTGCTCTCTGCACACCTCACAGACGGCAGTTTTGTGTACACATCTCTTTTATATGCACGGGGACTCCAGAAATCTCGTTTGACTCTCTTTATTGAGGTGGTCTGGAATCGAACCCACAATATCTGGGAGGTCCGCCAGTACATGGAACTTGGGCAAGTTCCTTCAGGTGTTCTGGGCCTCAGTCTCCTTGTTTGTAACATGGGGCAACTTGCACTTACCCACTGGGGAGACACCCTTGGGTGGGGCCTGGCTGCAAAGCACACTCTGTTAGGGTGCTTAGTGATCACATGCAGGTGTTGGGGTCCAGGACCGTCTTAGCCACAGTGGAAACGTGAAGCAGTGGACATGAAGGTGGGGAGAGAGGGAGGGAGAGTGACCAGCTAGGAGATGGGAGTGAGGGGGTCACACTACAGACCTGGCGTTGGCCACACACTCCAGGGTCACCTCCGAGGTCCCGACCACCACGCTGGTGTTCTTGGGAGGGATGATGATGCTGGGAGCAATGGGATCCGCAGGCCCCCCGACATCTGAGGAGAAGTCAGATGGTAGTGGGAACAGAGGTCTGAAACCCCAGCCCTCCCTAGTCCCACTAGAGGCGGATGCCATGGGACACATTTGTTCCCATGGAGTGGAGTGATGGTCATGGGCGTGGCTGATGGGACCCCAGAACCAGACTCCGCAGACGCTGACCCGAGACCCTCACCCTTCTGCTCTGCTCAGGTGTCTCTATCTGGGTGTCCAGGGACAGCCCCCTGGAGACAACTTTGACTTCCACTTTGGTCCCCAACTACTTATGTAATGAGATCAGGCCTGCACTCTCTCATCAGCTGACCTCCTTTTATTGTCTTCAAATCCTCCTCTCTATCTGGATTTATCTTGTTGGTTTATTCCTGCACTGTCTGCTCTTCTATCCTGGGATGATCAAAACCAGAAATGAAACCAGATGCCAGACAGTCAATTAGAACTCGGGCAGTCCTCTGTGCTGCACTCAAATGGCTCCATAGCGTTTTCTTGGCTCTCATCTGCCATAGCTTCAGACAGCCAGGACTTTCTTTCATAGCACCACTGGGTGGGTTAAACTGCTAACTTTTAAATTAGTGTTGTTGTTGTGAAGTGCCGTCGAGTCACTTCTGACCCATAGCAACCCTGTATAGGGTTTCCAAGGAGCAGCTGGTGAACTTGTTGGAAAACAAAACCGCTCATCTTGTGGTTCAAACTGACTTTGCAGTCTAGCACATTAACCCACAGCGCCACACCAGGACTGTTTGTGCCACTTAGACCCATTGCTATTGCTGGCAAGTTCATTCTTACTTACAGTGACCCTGATGTAAGAATGGTCCCATAAGGCTTCCAAGGCTATAAATCTTGGGCAGTCACATTGTTTTCTCCTGTGGGGCTGCTGGTGGGTTTGAACAGCTGACCTTTCAGTTAGCAGTCCAATACCTAACCTGCTGTGCCCCCATAATGCCTTCATGACACCTAAAACCCATTTGCTGTTGAGTTGATTCTGACTCATAGCGACCCTATAGGATCTATCCTATAGAGGTCCTATGCATATGAACTGATGGGTTTCCAAGGCTGTAACTCTTTACAGAAGCAGACTGCCAAATCTTTCTCCTGTGCAGTGGCTGATGGGTTAGAACTGCAGACCTTTTGGCTAGCAGCCCAAATGCTTAACCCAGTGCATTCCCAGGGATCCCCTTTGTGGCACTTCCAAAACCCAAATCAAACTCATCTTGACTCCTAGAGACCTTGTGTAGCATTTCTGAGGCTGTAAAATTTTCTGGGAGCAGAAAACCTCATCTTTCTCCTGAGGAGTGGTTGGCGAGCATAAACTGCGGTTAGCAGTCCAGTGCTTATCCTGTTGCTGTTGTTAAGTGCTGTTGAATTGGTTCCAACACTTAGTGACCCTATAGAGGAAATAGCTGGTGGGGTTGAACCGTCAACCTTGTGGTTAGCAGTCCACACCAGGAGCTCAGTGCTTATCCTGGTGTGGTGTTGGTTATGTGCCGTGGAGTCAGTTCCAACTTATAGTGACCCTGTACAGGGTTTCCAAGGTTGTAAATCTTTACGGGCACAGAAAGCCTCATCTTTCTCCTGCGGAACAGCTGGTAGTTTTGAACTGCTGATCTTAAGGTTTGCAGTCCGATTTGTAACCACTATGCTACCAGAGCTCCTTATCCTAGAGACCCCAAAATTTATGTCCACCTGTGAATGTGACCTTATTTGGAAAGAGAGGCTCCACAGATACTGTCAAGGTAAGCAGAGGTCATACTGGGTTAGCGTGGGCCCTAAATCCTACATGACTGGTGTCCTTAAAAAAAGAGGAAGTTTTGGATACCCAGACACACAGGGGAGAAGATCGTGTGTAGATGGAGACATAAATGGTAATGACGTAGCTACCAGTCCAAAAACGTGCCAGCAATGGCCAGCAACTACCAGAAGCTGGACGAGACAAGGAAGAAGCAGCTTCCAAGCGTTAGCAGGGAGCACGACCCACCAACACCCTGGCTTTTAGCCTCTAGGACTGTGTCTTTGTTGTTGTGAGTTGTCTTTGTTGTTATTAGGTGTCATCGAGTCAATACCAACTCATAGGGACTCGATGCACAACAGAACAAAACACTGCCCAATCCTGGGCCAACCTCACAATTGTTGCCACGCTTGAGCCCTACCACTTTGTCAATCCATCTTGCTGGGGGTCTTCCTCTTTTTCTCTGACCCTCCACCTTACCAAACATGATATCCGTCTCCAGTGACTGGTCCCTCCTAACTATATGTCCGAAGTATGAGAGACAAAGTTTGGCCATCCTGGCCTCCAAGGAGCACTCTGGCTGCACTTCTTCCAATGCAGATATGCTGGTTCTTTTGACAGCCCATGGTACTTTCAATATTCTCCTCCAACATCATAACTCAAAAGCATCAAGTCTTCTATGGTCTTCCTTATTCACTGTTCAGCTTTTGCATGCATATGAGGTTAATGAAAACACCATGGCTTGGGTCAGGGGCACCTTAGTCCTCAAGCTGACAGGTTTGCTCTTCAACACTTTTGCCTCATGCAATACGTTGTTTGATTTCTTGACTGCTGCTTCCATGAGTGTTGATAGTTGATCCAAGAAGAATGAAGTCCTTGACAACTTCAATCTTTTCTCCGTTGATAAGAATGTTGTTTATTGGTCCAGTGTGAGGATTTTTGTTTTCTTTACACTGAGAAGCAATCCATACCAAAGGCTGTGGTCTTTGATTTTCTTCTGTATGAATTTTAAGTTCTCTTCACTTTCAGCAAGGTAGATGGTATCATCTGCATATCGCAGGTTGTTAATGAGTTTTCCTCCAATCCTGATGCCACATTTTTCTTCATATAACCCAGCTTCTTGGATTATTTGCTCAGCATACAGGGTGAATAAGTATGGTGAAAGAATACAACCCTGTTGCACACCTTTCTTAATTTTAAACCATCCGTTGTTCCCATGTTCTGTTTGAACAACTGTCTCTTGATCCATGTACAGATTCCTCATGAGCACATACTCACACTTTGCAATGTTGTCCATAGCTTGTCATAATCCACACAATTGAAAGCCTTTGCATAGTCAATAAAGCACAGGTAAATATCTTTCTGATATTCTCTGCTCCAGCCAAGATCCATCAGACATCAGCAGTGATATCTGTCGTTCCATGGCCTCTTCTGAATCCAGCTTGAACCTCTGGAAGGTCTCTGTCAATGTATACTTGCAGCCATTTCTGTCTTACCTTTAGTAAAACTTTACTCTCATGAGATATCAAAGATATTGTCTGATGATTTCCGCATTCCGTTGGGTCACCTTTTTGAGTCAGTGCCAACTCACAGCAACTCTGAACAGGGTTTCTGAGGAGCGGCTGTTGAGTTTGTGGTCTAGTGCGTATCCTATAATGCCACAGAAGTGGGGATGTCATGGACTTGCTCACACCACTTCTCCGTACAGAGAACAGTGCCTCTGGTACAACAAGGGAGCTGGGATCTGTTTGTCAAGTGAATGAGCAGAACTGGAGCACTCACTGTATCCCCCTAGAGGAGGTGATGGGAATGGCAGGCACACATTCCGGCTCTGTGGTCCTGCCCTCCTTGTAGATAAGGTTGGTTTTTTTTCCCTACCTTTTTTCTTTTTTTAAATACAAATTAAAGATTTGCGGCAACACTGCATAGAACATGCCTATTGGTGCCATTTTCCCCAATAGCATGTGCTCACTTGGTTCATGTCTTGGTGTCCCTTGTTGGTCATTCTGACAAAATTTCAAACTTTTTCATCTTCGAATTCTGGGTTAATGCGCCCGACTGCAAAGTCAGTTTGAAGTGTAAGGCTGGCGGTTCAAGCTCACCAGCCGCTCCTCTGAAACCCTATACAGGGTCGCTATGGATCGGAACCTACTCGACGGTACTTAACAACAACAACAACAATAGCAGTAACAGGAATCCTGGTGTGGCGCTGCGGGTTAATGTGCCTGACTGCAAAGTCATTTGAATTGCAAGTTTGGTGGTTCAAGCTCACCAGCTGCTCCTTGGAAACCCTATGTGAGGTTGCTATGGGTCGGAACTGACCCCACGACATAGAACCACCCCCAGTATGGCACACTTCAGGGATAAGGGTCGTGTCATCAGAACTTTAATGTGCATGGGGACACCAAACAATTTGTGTGCCTCCATTCATTGTGAGATTCGTTTTATTGCAGTGGTCTGGAAGCAATCCAAAGTGTCCCTGACATCTGACAGAACTTCCCAGGAATCGGCCTTATTAAAAACAAAAACTGTCCCTATGTGTTCTCACTGAGGCTACTGGTTGTCTTTGCTTTCAGTGTCTTCAGGAGAGACCAGGTTCTCCTTGTTATGGATCAGCCTAAGTCTGTTAGGGATAGAAAATCCAATATTCTCTCAACACCTGCTCCATGGTGCCTGAAAATACGACCTCCGGGGACTTTTTCTCTGATGACAAATCTATCCAGTTGGCCCCTTTCCAGAGGTGCTGGAGGTAACAGGCCACACTGATTTACAGGACCCTGGGGTGATAGCAATAGGGTGTCCTTTATGGGATCAGGGAGGGCATATTGTGGCTGAGACCTTGACCCCACAACAACTCTGGCCCACCATGGACAGCCCTTGGACTGGACTCCAGGCCTTGTCGGAAAAGGGTCTGAGAGGAATGGGAATAAAATGTACAGAATAAAGTAAAATGAAGGGGGAGAGAGAAAGGAAGCAAATAAAGCAAAGTAATTGCCACAATATAAAAGTCTCATGTAGGTGCCATAAAACGTGATCGGATTGAAGGCTGCTGATATAGCTGAATCCATAAGACTGTGCTCTAAATTGTTTATTACATACTGGGACACGCAGGTACCACGGTCCAGATTAATGGGGCACACGGCAGAGACAGAGAGTTAAAGCCCTTAGCTGGAGCTCTGTGTGGCCGGCTGAGTAAACAGGACCAGCAGAAGGGGAGCCCTAGAGGAGGGGAAACATATGGGGGAGCTGAGGGTTGGAGGAAAGGAGGAGGAAGAAATGGACAGCCACCAAGGGGCCCTGGGCCAGAGGGCAGGCTGTGGAACTGGTGAGGAGGGAATGGTAATGGTGGGGCTCCTGGGCAGAGTGAGGGAGGATCTGGAGGCCAGAAAGATCAGATTTTAAAGCCTCATTCTGCTCCAGGACCCCTGGGAAAGCTACTGTCCCCTGATTATTTTTCTTAGTAGCAAAAGGGGAATAAGAATCACTCCATCTCCAGGCCCAGGTAGAGAAAGTATGGTACATACCAGGCTAAGCTTCTGCACAGGAGTTTTCCCTCAGAGCAGCAGGCAGGTGCCTGGGGGGCACGTCAGGTGGGGGACTCACATGGTTGAGGGGTGCTGTGAGGTGGGCAATGGTGTGGGAAGTCTGGGATGCTCACAGAGTGTTTCACATACTTGTTGTCAGGTGCCATCGAGTCGGAACCGACTCATAGCGACCCCATGCACAGCAGAACGAAACAATGCTCGATCCTGGGCCAACCTCA
>NW_006408710.1:5785644-5788278 GCF_000296735.1 Chrysochloris asiatica
TTTTCCATCTTCTCTTTCCACAGATGTAGTCTATTTGATTTCTATGTGTTCCATACTAGGTGTTCAATAAACAACAGTCTCTATGCCTTGGGGTCTGCCTGCCTGATGTAGTGGGGAGGAGGGAACCCTCCTCTATGTTGGACCAGGGACAGACTCAGAGAGTATCAAGTAGTGAGACTCACAGACCCTAAGGGGACTCTGGGCTAAGGGCCAAAGGATGTGTGTGTGTGAAGAGCCACAGGAACCCAGGCAAAACCTTGAGTGCTGGAGGACTTGTGTGGGATTCAGAGAAGTGAGAAGGAAAAACATTCTCGAAGGAGTCCTGGTGTGTGAGGGAATGACTCTAAGAATCAGCTACAGGGAGAAGGTCCCAGAAAAGAGACCACATGCCCTGGACCGCATACCGCCTCCTCCCGCCTCCAGGAGAAACTAAGTGCTCTTTAGTGGCAATACTTTTTCTGGCTGAGTCCAGATGAATCCACACGTATTCTTCTTAACATAGTGCCAGCCATGGGTCAGAGCTGGCAGGTTAGGTCACAGCCAGATTCCTGACAGTTTGCTGGACTGGCCGTGGGCTAGAAGTTGGCCCTAGGTGGATGTCATGGCAGTGAAGGGGGAGGACAGAATCCCCAGGACTTGGCGTTCTGCAGAAGGAGACAGTAGGGTCAACGAAGGTTTGGAGACTTAGTGCCCAGAGGTGGCGCCTCTTTTACAGAGAAAAAGGGAAACCCATGGAGATGGGTTTTCCAGTAAGGGAGCTGAGTTCGAATGGTGCTTAGACATCCAGTAGAGAGGATTAGAGGTGTTCAGAGATTACAAGTCTGGGTCCAGCTGGTGATGGGGACTGGGTAACATTTCCAGTAGCAGGAGATGGAGTCAGGGACACAGGAGACGGAAGAAAGAGGTGGGGGTGGGAAGAAGTGGAGGAGAGAGGGAGAATCTGAGGGGCACAGACTGTAGGGAGCAGGTCAGGAAAGCTGGGGACAGGTGTTGTTGGAAGGAAGGACCTGCCGAGGTCAGTGCTCAGGGCGGTCAGTGAGAACCGAGGCTGGGAAGGGTGAGTGGAAGTGCAGGTTACCAGGAGAAAAACTGAGAGCAAGGAGTTGCGGCAGGGAGAGAGCTGGAGGAAGCTGGTGGAACTAAGACATCTGCCTCTTTCACACGGGACGCTGTTCAGTGGGTCAGCACTCAAAAGGGAGACTTGTGTTCCCTAGGAGGCTTACGGGGCTCTGCGCCCACCAGGCGATCAGCATGGTTAATGGTACCAGGCCCCTGAGTAGTGAAGCTAACCTCAAGGTTAGAAGCTGGAGTCCATCCAAGGGCCCCTCAGAAGAAAGGTCTGGAAAATCAGCCACTGAAAACCCTCTGAAGGACAGCTCTACTCTGACACACATGGGGGTGTCCTGAGCGCCCTGATGGTTGCTGTTAGCAGTCAGAGACGCCCAGGCTCCTGATTTTGCCAGCTGAGTATAAAGTAGATGAGTGAAAGCCTTTGGCTCTGCAACCTCGATGTTCTCTTCTGTAAAATGGGCACAATTATAACTGCTTGTCTTAGATGACTGTTGTAGAGCAGGGGTGAGAGACAGCATTTGGTCTGGCCCTGCCAAGACAACTGCAGTTCGAGCCATCACATTGTTGTTGTTAAGTGCTGTCAAGTTGGTTCTGACTCATTGCGACCCTGTATAGGGTTTTTGAGGAGCAGCTGTTGAGCTTGAACTGCCGACCTTAAGGTTCCAACAAATTTGCAGTCCAGCGCATTATCCCACAGTGCCACACCAGGACTCTAGCCATCATATTGTAGTAATTAAGTGCCATTGCGTCAGTTCCGACTCATAGCGACCCTGTATAGGGTTTCCAAGGAGTGGCTGGTGAGTTTGAACTGCCAACCTTGTGGTTTAAATTGACCTTGCAGTCCAGCACATTAACCCACAGTGCCAAACGAGGACTCCAGCCATCATATTAGGGGATGAGTCAATGAAATGTTTGATCAAATATAGTAGGCTAATTTTTCAGTTGATAATTTTGTATGGCCTGCCAATGATGTTATAAATATTCAAATGGCCTTTGGCAGAAAAACGGTTCCCCACCCCTGTTGTAGAATTTAGATAAGGCAAGTTCAGCAGTGTGCTGGCTACATACGATGGGGAGGCTGAGGGAAGCCGCTGAGGATGGCAGAGATGGCTGTGGGAATGCATGGTCACTATATGCAGGGCAGGTCCCTCCTGCCAGGTGTCCTCTGCTGCCCAGGGTGGGTCAACTTGGCCAGGCTCAAGGACTGAACTAGGACATACCCCTCTTTCACTTGCACCTGGAACAGAGGTTAAGGCATGGGCCTTTCGATGCTGAAGGATAAGGTGACCTTAAGTACAAAAGTCCCACTGTCTGGTTGTCTGCAGCCGGAGGAGCCCCTTTAATACCAATTCATGTGGGGTTCCACAGTCTGGTGTCTGCAGCCTCATGTGTGGTTCTACTTGCGTTCCCCATGTCCTCCAGGTGAGGCTCTGCTCTGGGTGAGTCAGTGGCCAAGGGCTAGGGTCTAGAAGGTGACTCTAAATTAGGGTTGACCCTTGCCTTAGTGGGAGTGAAACTATACGCAAGACCAGAGTTAGGAGAAGGGGGGCCTTGATGTGAGTT
>NW_006408710.1:5788396-5819893 GCF_000296735.1 Chrysochloris asiatica
CAACTTTGAGAAGAGCTCCAACACAAGCCACTGACTGTGTGCCAAGTTCCAGGTTCATTCTCCTCAAGTCGACTCATTTGGTTCTCCTAAGTCCCCTTCACTGTAGTCACTCTACAGAGGGGGAAACTGAGACTCAGGGTCTGTGAGACTTCCCAGGCCCCAGGGTAGTGACTGATGGGGCCAGAATCTGACTCTTCCTGTGTCCAGGACACCTGGTCTCCTGCTGCCCCAAGGCCCAGGGTGTCCAGGACTTAAGCCCTGTACAGTCCAACACATCTTACAGGGTGGCCAGCAGCCACATGTGCCCTTTGATTTACTGTGATTTGATCTGAATTCATTTACATCTAAATTCAAAAACGGATTCTCCATTCAATCACTGGACAATCAAAGCCTTGAATCCACTTTTTCAGCTCTGGACTTTGAGATCTAAATACAGAGCACGTATTTCCAATGAAAATTTAGCATCCAAATGGAGAGGTGCTGGAGATCCAAAGTAGACATCGATCTCAGAGACTTCGTACAAACCAAAGCCATGAAAAGGAGCTCTTTTTTTAATTTCTGATACTGAGTTGATGTTAAAATGATAGCATTTTTGGATGTCCCGGGTTAAATAAAATAGGACTACTGAATCTCACTTCTTTTCTTTCTTACTTTTTTTGAAGTGTGGCACCTGGAAAATTTGCAATAACATTTGTGGCCCACATGATATTTATTTTGGATGGCAAAGCTCTGACCCTCAGGTGTGGAATCTAGGTGTAGTGCTCAGGTGTGCAGGTTGGTGTCCAGGTGTAGTACCCAGGTATGGTACTAAGGTGTGGTACCCAGGTGTGGTACTCAGGTCTGGTGCCCAGGTGTGGTATCCAAGTGTAGTAGTCAGATGTGGCATCCAAGTGTGGAACACAGGTGTGGCACTTAGATGTGGTATCTAAGTGTGGTACCTAGGTGTGGTGCCCAGGTGTGGTACCCAAGTGTGGTACCCAGGTGTGGTATCCAGGTGTGGTACCTAGGTGTGGTGCCCAGGTGTGGTGCCCAGGTGTGGTGCCCAGGTGTGGTACCCAGGTGTGGCACTCAGGTGTGGTACTTTGGTGTGAACTTTTCTGGAACTATGATGGTCTGTGAGGTCAGCAGGGTCACACCTGGGCTGGGAACAGCTTCTGGGATCCCTGGCCTGGCTCTTTCTTCCTTCATTTCTGAAGAGCATGCCCCTTTAACCAGTGGCTGACACGTCCTTTGGGGAGATGAGACAGAGGAGAGGGCTGTGGAAGGGAGAGCAGGGAGGGGTGAGGCGAAATAGCAGAGCAGGTGGAGTAGGAGGTGGGGGAAGTGGCAGTAAAACCTCATAAACTGCCAGGCAGGCTGGAGGGTTGTGAAAGTGAAGGAAACAAGGTTTTGAAATGCAGTCACTTGTGGGAGGAGAGATGAGCTAAAAACCAACGGACTCTACTCCAATCATATAAGTCGCCAGGTGAGGCAAGGAGGTAGGGGTGGTGCCTGGAGAGGCAGACCCGTGAGGGAGGCTCAGGCAGGCAGAGGGGCCAGACAGGAGTCCTCCCTGGGGCTGGCTGAAGGGTTGCAGGGGTTGGGGTTGAGCAGAAAGAATGACTCTACAGTGGGCAGGTGAGTAGATGGGCTCAATGCCCGTGGGTCTTCAGCCTTGGGTCTGTCCAGGGTCAACTGCGTCACCTGGAAGATGTCTGGTTTGACTCCATCCCTTTGACATCCTATCTTGCCCATGACTAGAGTCCTTTGGTGGCGTGGTTACTAGTGGCTGACCCCTGGTGCTTCGTGTACAGAACTAGGTAGTACCGTCCAGTCCTATATCAGTTCCATGATTGTTGGAATGTTGGAACCCTTGTATGAGTCTACTTCATGCAGCTTTCCCTTTCCTGCTTTAGACTCCAGCTATTCTGATGAAATGATGGGAGAGGGCATTGCTTTTGGATAATCAAATCCCCTTTTCCTAAAGAGACAGCAGCTCCTGGTCATGGGTCAGGACCAAGGCTGCAGGGGTCAGACTGGGACCCTCGTCCAGCTAACGTCAGTGGGTTCTCCCTGCAGTCAGCAGAACGAAGCATCCTCCTAGGCCAACTGGAAATAGGGTTGGGGGAGAAAGTCAACTCAAGGGAGATGGGGAGAACCAGGGATAAGGATGGTAGGGGTTGGGATATTCTAGGCTCGCAAGCTCTGGCAGACAGAGTGAGGCTCTGAGGACAGACAGACACATCTTGCTGTTGGTGGGAGCACGTCTGTGCCACCAAAGGTGATGAATGTAACTTGCTTTGGAGTGGGAACTGTGCAGATGTGGGAGGACGTGCTCATCTGCAGAGTCTACCTTGTGGTTGCTCTGCCGCTGTGGGCAGCTCGGCCTGTTGCCTGAGGGCTGCCACAGCCACTTCTACTAACCCAGAGATGAGACAGAAAGATCTAATGTCCCCAGCATCTCTGGATGACAGCAGATCTGAATCCTGGTGGGATCAGTCCTGCTGGATCGACATCTCTTGGTCAAAGAATACCCTGCCCTCTGTGCTCCGCGGAGTTAAGAGCTGGCATGAGCCCTCTCTTTCAGGAAGCTGGGAGGGGGGGTCTCTGAGGATGGGCAGCTGCTGCTGTGTGCCGTGGAGTTGGTTCTGACCCATAGGGTTTCTGAGGATGTTAATCTTTCTGGGAACAGAAAGCCTCATTTACCTTATGTGGAGTGACTGGTAGAATGAATTGCTCATCTTGAGGTTAGCAGTCCAACGCATAACCCATTATGCTACCAAGGATAGGCAGAGGGGTGCTTTGGGACTCTAGTCTGGGCTGTGCCCCCATCAGTTAGGACAGGCCTGGCTTTCAGGAAAAATAACACTGTGTGCCAGTTAGGAGTCTCCTAGTGGCACAAACGGTTGGCTAAATGCTCTGCTGCTATTGGAAAGGTAGGCAGTTCAAATCTGTTCAGAGGTATCAAGGAAGAAAGATCTGGCAATCTGTGACTGAAAGGTCACAATCTTGAAACCCCTGAGGAGCACAGTTCTACGCTGCACACAATGAGCCGGAACAGACTTGGCAACAATTATGCTGTGGACACGTGTGTGTGTCACCTGAATCAGTGCAGTTGGTATAGTTTCTTACACACGAGCTTCCTGCCTCCTGGGGTGCTGGCCCCATTACCCCATGCACTCCTGTGGTCACACCTACACACCTGAATGCTCTATCCTCCACCTCCATCTGGTTTCCAGTGGCCCCACTCACAAATCCAAGGCCTCAAATCATTGCAGGACTTGGTGCCCAGTTCTCAGCCCCCTGGCCCTGCCCTTCCACCCACCACCTGCCTACTTCCAGACCACTTTCCTCCTCAGGCACCTCCTTTTGCCACCCCGCAGCCCCACCCTACCAGTCCATCTTCCCAACAATGCCCTGGAGCACAGTTCCAGAATTTAATGACCCAATCCTCCAGGTCTAGGCGAGCTCACTTACTCTCCACGGCAAGAGTGACGGGCTGACTGGTCTTGTTATCCCCATTCTTGTCATTAACAGCCTGCACGTAGTAGCGACCTGCATCGGGAGCCACAGTGGATAGGATGACAAGGGTGTTCTCCAGCGTAATGGCTCTGGAAGAGAGGACAAAGGACTTTTGACAGGGTTGGAGGAGGGGGTGGTCTGAGGATGGCAGAGAGCAGAGGATGTAGCAGGGGGCCTGGCTGAATCTCCCCATCCCTGCTGGAGAGCTAGGGGGCTACATCTCAGAGCCTCTCTGAGCCCACCTTTCCAAGCCGTTTACTTTCAATCTGTGGCTTGCGGCCCCAACATGGTTGGCTTGCAGAGATGGTCTGGTCCCCAGTGTGGCAACCTTAGGGTGATGGCATGTAGACACTGGGACCCATGCACATGAAGCTTCCCTACCCCTCCTCACAAGACTGGGCTCCCAGCCTTTCCTGGGAAAACCACAGAATCTTCTCCATGTCTTTCTCCATGTTATAATATCTATCCATCGAGTGTCCAGAGACTGGAGAAATGCTTGTGGAATGAAAGAATGACAGAGACATGAATGAACAGGCAACGAGAATGAATTTAGAAATGAGCAGGACCGTTCCAAAATCAGTGCCTTAAACTCTAATGCTGAGTCCACTAATGAAGCACCGCTGGTTCGGTGGCAGAGTCTTTGCCTTCCATGCAGGAGACCTGGGCTCAATCTCCAGCCAGAGTTCTTCATGTGCAGCCCCCACCATCTGGCAGTGGAGGCTTTACTGTCCTTAAGATGAGGACCAGGTTTCAGCAGAGTTTCCAGACTAAGAGTAGGAAGAAAGGCCTGGCGATCTACTTGAAAACCAACCCATGAAAACCGTATGGATCACAGTAGTCCGACGGTCACCACACATGGAATGACACAGGACTGGGCAGTGCTTTATTCTTTGGTGCAGGGGGTTGTCATGAATCAGGGACCAGCTCGGTGGCAGCCAGCAGCATCAACAAAATATGTTGAGGTTGATTCCAAGGCCACCTGTAATGTAGACTTCTGGGGCTCACACGTCCCTCCAGTTTACACCCCGCTGAAGCTAGCCAACAAGAATGAGATCAGCAGGCTGGTTAGGATAGAAAATTTGGGAGGCTGTCTGTTTGCCACAAATTGGACTCCCTGAGCTGAAATCCCATCACGCAGACTAGATCCCCAGGGATCCCGGAGGGCTTGTCCACACTGAAAGTGGCCCCCCATTAACCAGTGCTGCCCACATTGGCTTTGCCCATTTCCTCCTCTCGCCGATTCTTCCAATGACAAACAAAGCCATTAGTTTGTCAAGTCTGTCTCCGATTTTAATGTGACGTGCCCAAGACAGCTGTTAAACATCCTTAATGTTAGTTTAACAAGGACAAATCCAGTTGAATTCTTTTCAAATTTTCCCATTAGGTGAATGTTATCGTTTTAAACAGCCTCTCAAATAAACATCTCACTAATGCCTTCTCCAGCCCAGCTCTCTCCCTGCTAGGATATTCAGGATTTTTCCCCTCTGCTAGTTTTGGTCTTGCATGTGTTGCGACTTGTTCTATCCCCAGGATCTGGGAAGGTGGGAAGGGTGGATGCAGTAGATTCTTGAGCACCTTAATGATTCCCAAGATGTTTCCAGAAGGCTCTTTTAACCCTCATGATGGCATAGCAGTTAAGCACTAGGCTGCTAACTGAAAGACCGGAAGTTCAAACCTTCTTAGCTGCTCCTTCGGAAACAGATGTGGCAGTCTGTTTTCACAAAGATTTAGAGCCTTGGAAACCCTATGGGTCAGTTCTACTTTATCCTACACTGTGGGTTAGAATTGAGGGCAGTGGGTTTTTAATGAGATGGTGCGTGTATAACCCCAAGGTGGGGGGTTTAGTCCACCCACCCAGAATGTCCCAGGAGTGTTTCAACTATTGGAAACCCCATGGAGCCAAGTTCTATTCTGACATACATGGGGTTGCCATGAGTTGGAACTGATTTGTTTGGTTCAAAACCAAATGGTAACTGGTTTGGTTTTTGTTAATAAGATGATGGAGGTGGGACCAGAGCTGGGTGACAATACTGTAAAAGCGTCAGCGAGGGTGACCTTTTCGCCACCTACAAGCCCCCTCATGTGGTGAGCGAGGGTTGGGGGAAGGGAGGCCTGTGTCCCCCATGTCTGTGCTGTGCACTGGCTGGGGACAGGGCTAAATTCTGGAAGGATGTCTAGCTCCGGCCCAAGCTGCTTAGGAGCACACGGCCTTACTTCATGGGCCTCCCCTGTGCTAGGGGTGGCCCAGCCCAAGAGCCAAGGGCTCTATGATTCCCTTCCGGCCATTTGCTCTGAGGCAGCCCTGTCCCTCATACAGGCCCTTAACTGGACACAATCAAATGTCAGGGCTGAGAGCAATCGGCCACCAACCGTCCTGATGGTAGCCACGCTGGGAGGGGTGTCAGCCTCTGTGTTCCCAGTCATTCTCAATGCCATGGTGACTGCAGGAGTGTGTCTAAGGAAGACCACTATGGGCCCGCCTGGGCACAACCTGGCCTCCTCAGGGTTACCTGCCTGACCACAGGCTGAGTGTAAGCTTATCTCATGCCCCAACTTCTCTCCTGGACCAAAAGGGTCCCAACACACGCTCTCCAGACCACTCTGTTTATAGTAGGATCCACCCTTTCAGGTCCGGGCTCTCACATGGGTCATTTCTGGAGACATTTTTGGTTGTCACAATTGAAGGCAGGTGCTTCGGGCATCTAGTGGGTGGGGGCCAGGGATGCTGCTCAACCTCCTATGGCGCACAGGGGCCACCCCAAGGGCACGAGAAATGCTGACCCTGATAGGATGGCCAGTTTCACACTGTCTGTTGCTGTTTCTTTTGGGATGTGGCCACCCCCACTTTGCATCCAGAGCTGAGGGGGTGTAGAGTGACTGAGCAAATGGAAACGGGGTGGGGGCTGGGACATGCACCAGCCCCAGGCGGGGACCATAACCCCCACACAACCTCTGTGCTCTCTCCCCCTGCATGTCAGAGGATGGCAGAGCTCCCTGCTGACTGCGGGGGAGAGAGAGCACATCCCTCTGGGAGGACTTTAAATGAACAAGAAATAAACGAGCAGGAGATAAACCCCAGCCAGATACTGAGATTTGGGCTTTTATGTACAATGGTGAAACCCTCAGCTGCCAACTGAAAGGTTGGCTGTTTGAAGTTACCCAGTGTCTCTGCAGCAGAAAGACCTGGTGGTGGCCTGTGTTCCGTAAAGATTTCAGCTTAGAAAACCCTATGGGGTCCTGTGGGGTTTCGGTGACTCAAAACTAGGCTTGATGACACCTAACAACAACAACCATAGCATTTGCTATTGCTGAAGCCATGGTGGTTCAGGGGCAGAATTCTCACCTCCCATGCAGAGATCCAGGTTCAATTCCCAGCCAATGCACCTCAGGTGCAGCCCCTACCTACCCAGTCATCAGAGAAGGCATGTGTGTTTCTAGGATGCTGAACAGGTTTCAGAAGAGTTTCTAGACTAAAAGAGACAAGAAAGAAAGGTCTGGCAATCTACTTCCAAAAGTCAATGAAAACCCTGTGGATCTGCAACGGAGCATGGGACTGACTCAGTGTTTGTTTTGTTGTGTACAGGGTTGTCATAACAACCACACATAGCATCTGTAATTGCAGCTGACGTTGCCCTAACTAGTCCCCGGAAGAACACACACTAGATTTGGGCCGACAGGGCAGAGACTGGGATGAGTCTTTTCTCTGAAGATGGCGCTATGACTTCTGGGAAGGTTCCTGGGCTTCCGGCCTTTCTGCAGGCCGACCAACCCAACACTTCATCCCCACAGTGTCCTCAGGTGGGCTTCCGGCTAGCTCCACCCAAAAGTAGCCGCAACGAAAGGCTGTGCTGGAAGAAGCCTTGGGTCCTGGGCAGCAGGGCCCAACCATACTCAACGCAGAGTGGCCAAGTGATGTTTTCAGTCATCCCTCCCCGCTCCCCAGGTCTACTTGACCAGGGCCTTTGTTACTGCTTTACTGGCTCAGCTCCCACCTCGCTGCCCAACCACTGCTCCTACTTTAGCTCTATGCAGTCTTGGTGTGGCACTGTAGGATAAACACTGGACTATTAACTACAAGGTCAGTGATCAAACCCACCAGCCGCTCCTTGGAAACCCTCTACAAGGTCTCTGGGAGTGGAATCAACTAGAAGGCACTTTACAACAATGGACACCCAGTGGAAACTTAATTAGGAATAAAGTAACTCATCCTAGAATCTGCCCAAAGGTCCCAGCATGTGTCTTTGTTAGGAGACCTGTCTCTTTTCAATAAGCGGCCGGGATGGGAGGTGTTGCTGACTCCCCAGCAGAGCGCATCCCTGTGTAACTAGCAGGGTCTTCAGCGTCCCTGCATCCCTCCCTCAGAGAGCAATCATCAGATATGTATCCCTGATGCATGGATACCAGAGAACCTACTTCTGGGGACCCCTTTCTCTGGAGATTAATCAGCTGTCATTGCTGAGATAAGACCACCACAGTGGTCCACCACGTATTCGGCAGGAATGTTGGCCGTGTGACCATGGAGATGGTTGTGTGCCCCAGGATTGCTGTATCTTGGTACCAAAGGGTATTGGGAGTGAATAAGGGGGCAGAGAGAGAGGCCAGGGATGGCAAAGAGTTGGGGAGAGCTATTAGGAGAGGGATCATAGTAGTGAGGTGGGGGAATCGGTTTCATCCTGGTGTGGCACTATAGGATGAGCACTGGAGTGGTAACTGGTAACTACAAGGTCAGCAGTTCAAACCTACCAGCTGCTCTTTGGAAACCCTATACAGGGTTGCTGAGTTGGAATCAACTTGACACTGCTTATAGAAAATGAGGGCTGACATGCTCCTTCCTGCTGCCATGGCAGACATTACTAATTGATTACATGCTCTTAAAATCCTTCTCTTGGCAGTCACCACCAATCGACTGGCTTGCAGGATGTTGTCCTTGAGGCCACTCAGGCCATGTAAGATAGCCTCAGAAAGGAGTGTTAGGATGGGGCTGGACTCCTGTCCTTGTAAGCACACCTCTCAGATCCATGTTGACTATCAGCCACACTCCTCTGGCTTCACCTCCGTTAGGCCTAACGGGCCTGTTCTGACCCACACGGCACCCCTGAACCTGGTCACTGGGGTTCTACCCCAATTCTTCACCCTGCTCTGGAGTCATATCCTTTGCAAAGTCTTTTTCTCTGACTTGAGTTGAATTTGGCCATAGGACTTGGTTTGGCCAATGGGATGCTCCCAGAAGCTTGAAATATGAATTTTTCCTGATTCTCTCTTAGACCTTTGCTATGATCAGAACAAGCTGGGGCTGTATTGCTGGAGGACAAGATACATGGAGCACAGTGGAGTCGGCCTAGTCCTTCCAGATGAGCCAACAGACAGCCAACCTCAGACAAGTGAGACACTCCAGCCAAGGTCAGAAGAACCACCCAGGCCAAGTCTCCAAGCTGTGGGCTCCTGAGGAGGACAAATGCTATTGAGTCCAGGCATTGGGATAATGTGATGTAGTATTATTGTCGCTATTGGGAACGGATATACACTAGGACAGGGCTGGTTAACCCTGATGTTCAGACCATAGCCCATTTCAATGAAATAAGCATGTCTGAAGGTTATGTCTTACGTTAAAACAGTTTATTTTAAAGCCCCCTGGATGATTTCAACAGGTATACAGGTTGAGACTCTCTGTATCAGAACTAAAAACAACAACAATAACAAACAAACCCATGTGTACCAGAGTAGAACTGAGCTCCTAACGGTTCCAGAGCTGGTCATCATCTTTCAGAAGTGAATTGCCAGGCTTTTCTTCAAGGTGTCTTTGGGTGAACTTGACCCTCCAGACGTTCAGTTAGCAGTTCAGCATATTAACCGTTTGTACCACACAGGGGAGCCTTACCAAAATGCATTCTCCACAAATGCAATAACTTCATCCTGCCTTTGACGCCATCCCGTGTGTCTACATAAGACAGGATGAAGACTCTGGACCTAGGGAGGGAGAGGGGCTATGTGCTGATGGCCGGGGGGCAGGCTTGTGGGGTGTACCCTTTGGTTGTTTGATGATGCATGAAGGGGACTGTAATCATTGCAATGAAATGAAATATGATAGGATGAATGTAAAGCTTATGGTCTCCCATGTAAACTATCACACAATTCACACACACACACACAAAGACAGGATGAAGAATCCTGATTCCATTGTGGGCAAATCCAGAAGCAGCTCCACCTCTTACCAGCTGTATGAGATTTGGCAACGTTGTTTGAACTTTTGGGAGCTTTGCTTTCCCATCTGTGCAATGGGTATACAATAAGCTGCCTCGTACGGTGGTTGTGAGACCAGCCACTTGGCAAGTATCTTTGAGCATGTGCTCAGGGAGAGAGAAGAGGATGAACTGGGAGTGTCTTCTGATTCTGGGAGAGAGGGAAGCAGGTACCGTGTGTCCAGTACCATCCCGAAAACACAGGGGACACTCAGTGACAGCCAGTAACTGCTGGAAGACTATTGCCATGTTAGGGTTCATACACATCTCTCACTCGATTGGAGGTCCCCCAACCGCCAGGACGGTCCACCTTGTCCTCTGCTTTTTATAGCGCCCATGTTCCGCCTTGCTCCACAGGGCGTATGAGTAGACTAGCAGAAAGGTGTTCTTTCTTACTCATATTTTCTGGGGGTCGGTGAAAATTTGTCCTTGGGTGATACAAATGGTTAACTCACTCCACTGCTAATGGGAAGGTTAAAGGTTTGAGTCTACCCAGAGCACCTCAGAAGAAAAGCCAGGAAGACTCTCGGGAGCACAGATCTACTCGGGCACCCTCAGAGCTGCCATGAGCTGGTCGTCACTCCATGACAACAGGGAGATGAGAGTTGGAACAAGAAGAGGAAAGCCTAAGGGAGGACTGGGTGTATTCTGGAAGAAAATTCTTTGCTCTGAGTTCTTGATGGAAGGGTTGGGTGTTGGCTTATCCTCCTGCCCACAGCTACCTCCAGGGGCACACACAGAGGATTCTTGTCAAGACAGAAAGGGCTGTGTGTTTCCTCAGCCCCAGCTCTCCCAGTCACTCCTCCACCTTTCTGCCAAGATACACACCCGGGGACACCCAGTCACACCCACACAACGGAAACACTGAGCCCCCCGCAGCCCTCCCGAGTTGGGAGACGCCAGCCAGCGTCCTCCAACACTGCGCTGGCCAGAGTCCTGGACCTGTTGTCATGGTGAAGACCTCAGTTTGTGTCTGTGTTTTTTGTAAGCTCTGGAAGGTAGACAACACCCGGGATGGGGAGGAGGGCAAGAAGGGGACTGACGTTTCCAGAAAGCCCTTCTCCCCCTGGTAAACCAAACTCCCTGTACTCCTGGAAGGTCCCCAGAAAAGCTGGAAGGGTCTTCCACCTGGCCCCAGAAGTCCTCCCCAAGGTGTGACAGCCCCATCCCCATCCTTGTAGAGACTCACATTCGGCTGCTGGGTGGGATCTTGCGGCCATCCCGGAACCAGGTCACCTGAGGCTGGGGGAAGCTGGCGATGCGCGGGGCGCGGATGACAGCTGCTTCTCCATGGGAGACACTTTGACGCTTCTCGCTCTCCTCAAAGCTCCCCATGTCTGCAGGAGGAGACGGAGCAGGGATCAGGCTGGGGTCAGCTTCAGGCAACAGCAGGGAAACTGGGGGGGGGGGGCACACAGGATGCTATGGAAAGGGGAGCTTTGGAGTTGGGCACTCCTCCACCAGGACATGCCCACACTGGGGTCACCACATCCCAAGCATGCATTATCCTGCCACCTACTCTCTAACCCATTACCAGGATGAGCCCTGGTTGTGCTTTTGGCTTAAAAAAATTCTTCTGTTGTTGTTGAAAGATCTACACACCAGGATTTACACCAATCCAACAATAACCACATGTATAATTCAGTGACATGATTGTTTTTGCATTGTGCAATCTTTTTCAAAAGTATTCTTCCCATCAACTTAAATTCACTGCCTCCTAAACATCCATCCTGTGCTTTTGGCTTCATTGTCTCAGTGGATTCATTGAAAAACCGTCATGATTTCGCCACCAAAAAACGGTTCCCATGGGCTCAGAGAGGCTAATGCACTTGTCCAAGGTCACACAGCTAGGAAGGGGCAGAGAGACAGACTATGAACTCAGAATGAAGTCAGGTGGAGTAGCTGCCCCTCTCTGGCCGTATGATACTGCAGGTCTTGGACCAGATTCCTGTGTCCTTGGGAGAAGGGAAGAGTGGGAAGGGGAGCAACCACAGGACCCAAGATTCAGTGATATTCATAATCAGATACGGGGACAGATGATGATCCTCCTGATGCCTTGGGAGTGTGTGAAGTTGTGCGTATGTGTGATTATAAACACCGTACTGCTCTTTTTAAAACAAGCCTACACACCTGGTAGATAAAGAGGGGAACCATTTCTTCAGGTGCTGATGATCTGTCAATCATAAAGGAAGCAGAGATTAGGAAGTTTCAGGATGTCCACATACCCACTGAACAATAGCAGTGGTGTGAGGTAGGGTGTTGGGAAGGGCCACTTGTGCTGACCACCACCTTGAAATTTAACCTACATCTTTATTATTCAAGAGTTCCTGGGTGGTGCAAATGGTTAGCATACTCAGATACTAGTCAAAAGGTTGGAGGTTCAAGTCTAATGGGAGATGTGCATAAGAAGAAAGGCCTGGTGATCATTCTGAAAAAGCAGGCATTAAAAAACGGTGGCTCACAGTTCTACTCTGACACATGTGGGGGCACCAAGAAGCAGAATCAACTCAAAGGCAACCTTTGAATAGCAAAGGTTTTTGCTATTCAAAGAGCGGTCACTGGACCTGCATGGGAGCCTACCAGGCGCCTGATAGAATTTCAGACCCCCGCTGAATCGAAACCTGTACTTTAACAAAGACCCCCTTAAGATGGGGCTCCAGAAAAAAGAGTGAGAAGCATCGTTTGTCCTGAAACTGAGCTGCGTGTCAGAAACACCCACAGAGTGAACAAACGCAGATGCTGGGACCCACCCCAATGAGGACTCTGTTTCACTGGTATGGTGTGGGCTGGCCATCAACATTCCTACCCCAGACAACAGGCCTGAATCCCTTCCCCCCCCCGCCCGTTATGGTTGGCACTGTGTCCCAATCCCTGGTCCTGATGACCCAAGACCTTGTTTAGAAACAGGGCCGATGAAGATGTTGTTTTTAGGGTCACATAAAGTTATATTGGAATCTGGAAGGTCTGAACCCCATCTGATTGATGTTCTTAGAAAACAGGAAAAGAGACAGAGAGGAAGGGGCCTCCTGCACCTACAAGCCAAGAGATGCTTGGGGGCTACCAGAAACTGAGAGGGACTGAGGAAGACCTTCCTCTGGAGCTGACAGGGAGGGTGCATGGCCCAGCTGATCGGGACTTCTGGTTTCCAGAAGAAGGAGAAAACACAGGCATACCGTATCTGACTGCACTTTGCAAACAGAGTGCTTTTCACAAATGGAAGGTTTGTGGCAATCCTGGACCACACCAGCAAGTCTACTGGTGGCATTTTTTCCAACTTCGCATTTCTGTCATTTTAGTTGTTCTACCAATATGTCAAGCTTGTTTATAATGCTGGTGTCCACCTAACAGACTACAGTATAGTACAAACATCACTCTTACACACACTGAGAAACAGAAAAATTCAGATGACTTGCTTTATTGCAATAGTATGGTTGTCTGAAGCCAAACCCATAATACCTTCGAGAAAGTGCAGTTCTACAAAGCACCCCCTTTTGGTACTTTGTTACATCGGCTCTAGGAAATGAAGCTCTCCCTAATCACGATGGTCACGTCCCTGTCGTTTCTCAGCGCCTCTTTCTTCTCTCCCTCACCAAGCTGCACCTTAGGGTCCTGAGGAACTTTTCATATTCCTAGAGGTAAGACTCTCTGAGGAGGGAGGTGTGGGACCCAGACATTGTGTTTGTCAAGCTGCTCAGGTAGTCCCATGAATCCCTGGGTGGTACAGACAGTTAAGCTGAATGGGTTGTAGTTAGGGTAATGAGGGCTGGGGGCCATCTCTAAATTGTTGTTGTTGTTAGGTGCCATAGAGTTGATAAGGACTCATAGCAGCAGCAGAAGGAAACACTGCCTGGTCCTGTGCCAACCTCACAATCGTTGCTACACTTAGTTGAGTCCATTGCTGCTGCCATGGTGCCAAGCCATCTCATTGGCGCTCTTCCTCTTTTTCTCCGATGCTCCACTTTACCAAACATGGTATCCTTCTTCAGGGACTGGTCCCTCTTGACAATATGTCTGAAGTGGAGGGACGAAGTCTCACCATCCTGGCTTCGAAAGAGCACTCTGGCTGTACTTCTTCTAGCACAGACTGGTTCTTCTAACCCCCAATTTGAGTTTCTACAGACAATCTCAATAGTGTGGCCTCTGACACACACACAAGTTGTGCCTTGGAGTGTCATTGTCATTCTGCACCTGGCCTGGGCCCCTTAGACTTGCACCAGGGGACAATTGCAGCTTCTACCTCCCTGGTATGGCGTTGTAGCATAAGTAAGGTCAGTTTGAACTACAAGGTCTGCAGTTCAACTCAACAGCTGCTCCTTGGAAACTGCACACAGGGTTGCTGTGAGTTGGAACCAACTCGATGGCACCTGACAACAACACAACCTCCCTTCCTTACACCTGTGTGTCTACCGTGTTTGGTTGTCATTGTAATGTGCCGTGGAGTCAGTTCCATGTTACAGCGACCCTGTATAGGGCTTCTGAGGTTGTAAATCTTTACGGGAGCAGAAAGCTTCATCTTTCTCCGGCAGAACAGCTGGTAGTTTCGAACTGCTGACCTTAAGGTTCGCAGCCCGATTCATAACCACTATGCTAGCAGAGCTCCTACCGTGTTTGGGTGATGCAAAACTTCTCAGTAGCACCTAGGGCAGAAAAAAGCCCTGAGTCTGGGTTTCTGACTCACTCTCCTGGGAGTCTGCTATGCACCCAAGTCTGAGGACGGTCAGCCTACCTTCTCCTTTGTCCAAGCCCCGGACTTAGTTCTCCTTTGGACCACACTGTACTATTGATGGCCTCAATTGATCTGAAATCCAGACAAGGCTTTCTCTGAAAATGACCCTCATGTCTGTTTGGGCTCTTCCTGAGCTCCAGAACCCAGTTTCCAACCATCTGTTGAGTATTTCTGCCCCTTACTCTCCTCTTGGCCAAGGCCTCCTTCTTGTCTTCTCTCTGTAAACAGACATCCCCACCCTACCTTGTTTCAACCACCTAGGCTCAAATCTTGGAGTCTTAAAGTCTGGGCTGTGTGGTTCGTCCCTTTCCTGCTCCCACAAAGTCCTTCAACATTTCCTCTGGACTATCACTCTCATTTCCCAAGGAACCTCTGACCCTGCAGGCTACCTCCCAGCAAGGCTACTTTGACTTTTATATCCGGATCACCCATCTTGCGTGTTCCGTCCTCATTATTCTGTTTCCAGTGCCGTCTCGATGCCTCAGAAATATTCGGACCCCCTTGCTAGGATTCCAGGTCCTTTTAACTGGATCCATCTCCCTTTCTTTCTGGTTCCTACATCATGCTGCACTTCCTGCTCCCTTGCACGGCTTAAATCTCAGTTCCTGCCCCAGAGACATGCCTGGCCCCTTGCTGGAAGGCAACCAGAACATACCATGATTCACCAACATCCTAGAGAGATAGAAAACCTGTCTTTGATATCTTTGCTATAAATCTGGCAGGTATTATGTGCAAAGGCTAAACAAAAAACAAAACCCCCAAACTCCAAACCCACTGCCAATAAGTAGATTCCAACTCATTGCAGCTGCACCATAAAGTGTCTGAGGATGTAGATCTAAACAGAAGCAGGTTGTAAACCATTACAGAAACAAGCTGCTTCATTTTCCTCCCACGAAGCAGCTGGTGGGTTTGAACCACCAACCTTTTAGTTAGCAGACCACTAGAACTTTGTGTGTGATGGTTATTGTTGTTGTTAGGTGTCGTCGAGTTGGTTCTGAATCATAGCAACCTTGCCCACACTGTGCCATACTCACAATTGTTGCTACGCTTGAGCCCACTGCTGCTGCCACTTTGCCAATCCATCTTGTTGGGGGTCTTCCTCTTTTTTTGCTGACCTTCCACTTTACCAAGCATGATGTCCTTCTCCAGGGACTGGTGCCTCCTGATAATATGTCAGAAGTGTAAGAGACAAAGTCTTGCCATCCAGGCTTCTAAGGAGCACTCTGGCTGTACTTCTTCAAACACAGATTTGTTTGTTCTTCTGGCATTCCATGGTGCTTTTAATATTCTTCCCCAACATAATAACTCAAATGAATCAATTCTTCTGCAGTCTTCCTTATTCATTGTCTAACTTTCAAATGCATATATGGTTATTGAAAATACCATGGCTTGGGTCAGGCGCACCTTAATCCTTGAACGGGCATCTTTGCTCTTCCACACTTTAAAGAGGTCATGTGCAGCAGATTTGCTTAGTGCAATACACCATTTGATTTCTTGACTGCTGCTTCCATGAGTGTTGAGGGTGGATCCAAACAAAAGCAAGTCTTTGATAGCTTTAATCCTTTCTCCATTGATATGGATGCTATTTATTGGTCTAGTGGTGAGGATTTTTGTTTTCTTTACACTGAGGAGAAACCTATACCGAAGTCTTTGATCTTCTGTAAGAATTTTAACTTCTCTTCACTTTCAGCAAGCAAGGTTGCATCATGTGCATATCATAGGCTGTTAATCAGTTTTCCTCCAATCCTAATGCCACATTCTTCTTCATATAATTCTTCTTGGATTATTTGCTCAACATACAAACTGAGTAAATATGGTGAAAGAGTACAACCCTGGTGCACACCTTTCCTGATTCTAAACAATTCAGTGTGACAGTGGTTGTTGTTGTTGTTTAGTGCCATCGAGTTGATTCTGACTCATAGCAACAATGTATAGGGTTTCCGAGGAGCAGCTGGTGAGTTTGAACCGCCAACCTTGTGTTTCAAGCTGACCTTTTGATCGGCTTTATCCCACAGTATTACACCAGGACTTTCAAATCTTAGTTTTCTTATTTATTAGCTATGACTTGGGGCACAACTCTTGACCTTGTGGAGTCTTTATTTCCTCTTCTGTAATGTGGATTTAAGGACAGAACCTTCCTCCTAAGATTTTAGTCAGAATCACATAAGATCATGTGTGTGGCAGAGTCTATCTTTTCAAAGATGGCGGCATTAAGACTGCTCTCCCATACTACCTGCTCTTCTTACTATGTGATTGATGCTCCTCCCATTGAGAGGTGGGTCTTATATTCCTTCCTCTTGTATCTGGGCCACTGGTGAATACCAATAGAAAAGGCTGGAAGTGGTGTTATGTGACTTTTGAGGCTACATCATTCAAAAGACACAGCTTCTATCTGCTTCTCTCTTTCTTGAGACACTTGTCCATGGAGAAATAGTCACCATGCTGTGAGGAAGCCCAATCTATCTAGCCCACATAGACCAGGACAAGGATGACGTGAAGAGGAACTGAGGCTCTTGTTACCAACCAGTATCAACATTAGACATGTGAATGAACATGCAGGCCCCCCCCCCCACCACCAATTTCAGCACCCACCATTAACTCTTTCAACAGAAATCTCGGTCATGATAGAGTGGAGACAAGTCCCATGGGGCCCTGTCTGGAACGCTGACTCACAGAATCTGTGAGCTTAATCAATAATTGTATTACACCATTCAGTTTTTCCAGTAATTTGTTACGCAGCCATACAAACTGGAAGAACATATAAAAGTGCTATATAAATTGTAGCTAATATTTGTAGTATTAATATATGGGAATCCTAAACAGTTTTCACAATTTAGTTTAAACATCATCTCCTCAACCAAGATGATCCCAAACCATACACACAGAATGAAGGTGCAAAGACATGAAATATTAACCCTCAGCCAAGTTTCTTTCTAAATGGGTTTTTTACAATACGAGATCTCATTTAATCCTCACATTTTAATAAATATATATGTATTTGTGGCTTCTTAATTTCTCTTACTGGACTTCGTCTGGGAAAACCACATTGGTTGATCACAGTGGGTTCAGTTCTTCAAACAATTTTATCTTAAAAAAAAACACACAAAACTTTTCACGTACTCTGAAGATAGATTTGAACAATTGTTAAGCAAATTTCATGGTAACGGTGCGTCTCTTTCTTCTCTCTTATATTATTAGCTCCATTTCCTCAGTGAGGAAATTAAAGCTTATAAGGATAAAGCGGCTTATCTAACGGTAAGCGGTGAGGCTGGGCAGGGCCAGCATTCGAACCTGGCCTGCCCTTTGTAATTTCTTCTTTGCCTCTTTGGGACGTGTCTCTCTGTGCTCTGCATTTAGATTCTACATATGCTTTCAGAGGTAGGCTATTGATGAACAAAATCCTTATGAGCTAGCTGATCCCATATTCTGTACACAGGAAGTTCTCTCTAAATTTGATCAAGGCCATCATTCAACAGCTCTTTATCAAGTGTCTGTGGTAGGTCAGGCAGGCTCTCTGGTAGACACAGAAGAAAGACCTGGCCCCTGCCCTCATGGAAGCTTGCAGCCTGGCCACTGAAACAGGAACAAGCAAACCAACCTTCAATGGCATACTGTGGCTGGGAAGACAGGATCTAGAATCTTCCTCTAACAAGCAGCATCAGGGGTACCTACTTTTGATGGTGAGGTGGGGTGAGGCTCCTTTTAAGCTGAGGTATACGTAGTAAGGAGGGGTTAGATAGCAGGGTGGGGGGAAGGAGTGTTCTGGCCCAGAAGAACTAGAGTGGGTGAAGCTCAGGGTTTCTTTAGTGGAATGATGGATTGAGGGATGGAGGAATGGATGGTTTGATGAGTGGATGGATGTTTGGATGGGAGAATAGAAGGATGTTTGAATGGATGTTGTTGTCATTAGGTACCATTGAGTTAACTCTGATTCGTGGTGATTCTATGCACAACAGAAAGAAACATTTTCTGATCCTGTACTGTCTTCACAGTTGTCGCTGTATCTGAGCCCACTGTATCAATCCATCACTGGGTGGTGGTGGTGGTAGGGGGACGGGTCTTCCTCTTTTTCACTGACCTGAAGTCCTTTTCCAGGGACTGGTCCCTCTTACATATCCAAATTACCTGAGATGAAGTCATTTGTTTGTTTTTCTGGTAGTCCATGGTAATTTCATTATTCTTCACCAACACTGTAATTCAAATGCATCAATTCTTGTCTGATCTTCCTTACTATTTGTCCAGCTTTTGCAAACATATCAAGTAATTAAGAATACCATGACTTGGATCAGGTTCACCTTCGTGATATCTTTGCTCTTTAACACTTTGAAGAGGTCTTTTGCAGCAGATTTGCCCAATGCAACATGTCATTTGGTTTCTAGATCACTGCTTCCGTGAGTGTTAATGTTGTTGTTAAGTGCTATCGAGTCGATTCTGATTCCAACTCATAGCAACCCTGTACAGGGTTTCCGAGGAGCAACTGGTGGGTCTGAACCACTGATCTTGTGTTCTGCAGTCCAGTGCTTATCCTACAGTGCCACACCAGAGTCAAAATGGAATCCTTGCTAACTTCAATCTTTTCTTCATTTTTCATGAAGTTGTTTAACGGTCCAGGTGTGAGGATTTTTGCTTTCTTTACATTGAGTTGCAATCTACATTAAGATGGTATTCTTTGAGCTTCATCACTACGTGTCTCAAGACCTCTTCATTGTCAGCAAGCAAGTTTGTGTACTCTGTATATTGCAGTTTGCTAATGCATCTTCTTCCCATCTCGATGCTGTATAGCCCAGTTCCTCAGATTGTTTGCTCAGCATACAATTGAATAAATACATTGAAAGGATACAAACACCTTTTCTGATTTTAAGCCATCCAGTATTCCCTTGCTCTGTTTGAATGACCCTTGGTCTAGGTACAGGTTCTGCATGAACACAATGAAATGCTCTGGAATTCTCATTTTTCACAGTGTTATCCACAGTTAGTTATGATCCATAAAGTCAAATGGATGCCTTTCCATAGTCCATAAAGCACAAGTGAACATCTTTCTGATATTTTCTCCTTTCAGCCAAGATCCACTCAATGTCAGCAATGACACCTGTCATTTGATGTCAGTTTTGTGGTTTTTTTTTTAAATCTGCCTTGATTTTCTGGCTTCTCCTTGTCTATGTACTGCTACCACTGTTTTGGGATTATCTTCAGCAAAATTTACTAGCATGTGATATTGATAATATTGTTCAATATTTTCCACATTCTATTGGATCAGCTTTCTTTGGAATGGACACAAATATGGATCTCTTCTAGTCAGTTGGTCAGGTTGTTTTCTTCCAAATTTCTTGTGGCATCGATGACTGAGACCCTCCAGTGCTGCATTAGTTTGTTGAAAGATTTCAATTTGCATTCCATCAGTTCCTGCAGCCTTGCTTTTCACCAATGCCTTCAGTGCAGCTTGGACTTCTTCCTTCAATACCATGGGTTGTTGATCATATATTACCTTCTGAAATGGTACAGTGACTCTGTGTATTCTTTCCATCTTCTTTTGATGCTTTCTGCATCATTTAATATTTTGTCCATATAATTCTTCAAGGCTTGAATTTGTTTACAATTCTTTCAGCTTGAGAAATACTGAGCGAGTTCTACCCTTTTGGTTTTCTAACTCCAGGTCTTTACACATTTCATTATAGCACTTGACTTTGTCTTTTCCAGCTGTCCTTTGAAATTTTCTGTTCAGCTCTTTTACTTCAGAATTTCTTCCATTCACTTGATCTACTCTGTGTTCAAGAATAAGTTCAAGTTGAAAATGAAGAAAATCACAAGTCCACAAAAGTCAAAATACAATTTTGAGTTTACCCCACTTGAATATAGAGACCATCTCAAGAACAAACTTGACACATTAGACACTAATGATTGAAGACCAGAGGAGTTGTGCCATGACATAAGGAACATCATACTTGAAGAAAACAAAAGGTCATTAAAAGGACAGGAAAGAAAAAAAAGACCAAAATGGATGTCAGAAGCTTGAACTTTCATATAAGCAATTGATGTTCTGTTTCACAGTTGGCCCCTGATAATATTGAGCTTTTCCATTGTCTCTTCCTACAGAGTAGTCAATTTGATTCCTGTGTCTTCCATCTGGAGAGGTCCATGTAATAATTGCCATTCATGTTGTTGAAATAAGGTATTTGCAATGCATAAGCCATTGGTCTTGCAAAATTTTATCATGTGAACTCCAGCATCATTTCTATTATCAAGGCTATGTCTTCTAACAACTGGTCCTTCCTGTTTGTTTCCAACTCTCAAATTCCAATTAACAGTAATTACCAAAGCATTTTCATTGCATATTTGACCAATTTTAGACTGAAGAACTTGGTAGATTTCAAGTTCTTTATGATTCGATTTAGCAGTCAGCGTGTAAATTTGAAAAACAGTGGTATAAACTGGACTTTTTCGTAGGTGTGTAGATATTATCTATCACAGACAGCACTGTACTTCAAGACAGATCTTGAAATGTTCTGTCTGATGATGAATGCAACACAATTCCTCTTGAATTTGTCAAAACTGGCATAGTAAACCAAGTGGTTATCAGATTCAAAATGGCTTGTACCAGTCAATGTCAGCTTATTAATCCCTGAGATATTGATCTCTATGTGTTCCACTTCATTTTTCGATGATTTCTAATTTTCCTAGACTCATACTTCCTACATCCCATGTGCCAATTATTAATGGATGTTTGCAGCTGTTTCTTCTCATTTTGAGTTGTGCTCCATCAGCAAATGAAGGTCTCGAAAAATGTTAGTCCATCTAATCATTAAGGCCAACTCTACTTTGAGAAGGCAGCTCTTCCCCCGTTATATTTTGAGTGTCTTCAATTGTGAGAGGTTCATCTTCTGGCATTCTAGCAGGCAATGTTTCACCAATATTCATAATTTCTTCAGTGGCTAATCTCTTAGAAGTAGACCACCTCTTCATTCTTCCTACCTTGTCTTAGTCTGGAAGCTCTGCTGAACCCTTTCCACTATGGGTGGCCCTGTTGATATTTGAAATACCAGTGGCATTAGCTTCCAGCATCATAGTAACACAAGCCACCATGGTAGGACAAACTGACAGAGTGATGGGCAGCGGCATGATAAGAATGGATGGCTGGTGGATGGAGGGATGGAGAAATGTGATGGGATGGATTGATAAATGTGCATTATTGGATCAGCATTATACTACTAATGCTGGTAGTTCAAACAGGTCAGCAGTTCAAACCCACTAGCTGCTCCTCAGAAATCCTACACAGGGTCACGATGAGTCGGAACTGACTTGACGGTCCTTAACAACAACAACAAAAACACACACATATATATATTTGTATAGATGGATAGAAGTTTGTATGTTTATATATTGTTAAGTGCTCCAGGATTGGTCCCGACTCATAGCAACCCTGTATTGGATTTCCAAAGGGCAGCTGGTGGGTTTGATACGTGTATGGAGAGGGTGAGATGGATTGATGAACAAAGGACACAGCTGGTCTTGCACTTGATGCTCCTCCCCCTTCCTGTCCCACAAGCTCCTCACCAGTACCCTCCCATTTCCCCTAATGCACTCTGTCAAAGAGCCCCTGACCTCTGCTCACTGGGGTCCACAGGATTCAGCCACATATGTACTGGACAACAGGGCTAAGAGGGAGTCCATTCAGCGAGCCAGTTCCCACAGCAAGCCAGGGCGAAGGAGGGCAAAAGGCGGACACTGGCCGGTACCCAGGCTCCCTAGGAAACTCATTCATACTAAGGAAGAAACAGCAGACTTGCAGAACTTGCTCCCGGAGGTATAGGCTTGTTAATATGCCATAGTATGCCCTGAAGCACTGATCAAACTTCCTCCAACAAATTCCCCCAAGAGCAAAGAAGTCTGGGCCTGGGGGCACAGCTGGAGGTGGTCTGAAAATGATTCTGGATGTCTTTGTTATATATCTTAAAAGGTCTTGTAAAAGTATGCATTCCACTTGAGAATATGTTCCTTGGTTTTATTTATTTAAAAAATGTTTCTATCATGAAATATGTCACGCAGACAGAAGAATGCATATAATTACATGTACGTGTACAGTGTGAAAGAGAAGAAAAGGAACACTCTGGTGCACCCCCCTCCAGCTTAAAGAATAGAACAGTGACAAAATCACATCCAATCACACATCCTCCCTCTCCACAGGTAATTGCTATCCCCAATGCTGTGACAGCCACGTCATTGTTTTCCTTTCAAGCTTCACCACGTACAGACACATCCTTAAGCAATTTATGGTCGATTCAGCCTCATGCTGGACTCGGTGAACCTGGGGGATGAGGTTAGAATCCAAGGGCAGAATTTTGACCTAATTTGGGTTCAATTCCAGGCCAGTGCTCTTCGTGGGCAGCCACTACTCATCAGTCACCGTAGACGTGTGTGTTGCTAGGATGCTGAACAGACTTCAGTGGAGTTTCCAGACCAAGATGGTGTAGGAACAAAGGCCTGGTGATCTTCTGAAAATCAGACACGGAAAAGCCCACAGACCTCAACTGTCCAATCTGCAATCTATCTGGGGAATGGCGCAAGACTGGGCAGTGTTTTGTTCTTTTGTGCATGGGGTTGTCACAAGACGGGGGGCAACTCCACAGTCATTGCATGTAGCATGTACTACGCATCTGAAGGAGCCCTGGTGGTGCAGTGGGTTAAGTGTTGGGCTGCTAACTGAAAGGTTGGTGGTTCTAACCCATCAGCTGTTTCATGGGAGAACGATGTGGCAGTTGGCTTTCGTGAAGATTTGTAACCTTGGAAACCCCACGGGGGCAGCTCTGCGTTGTCTTGTAGACTTGTTATACATTGGAATCAACTGGTCGGCAGTGGGTTTGGCTTACCATGTATCTGTTGTGTTGTTGTTATTAGGGCCATTGAGTTGGTTCCGGCTCACAACAATCCAGTATGTGGTCTTCAAAATCACTTTTTGCTTGGCAGTCCAGTGCTAACCCTACAGCATCACACCAAGATTCCATCGTGTATCCATATCACATTAAATGTTAAGTAAGATATTCCCTTTCTTGTATTACATGGGTTATCTCTCATGTGGAGCTGAGGGATAATGCGCTGAACTCCAAGGTGAGTTTGAACCATAAGGTAGGTGGTTCAAACTCACCAGGAGCTCCTCAGAGGTCACTTCGAGTCGGAAGCCACTCAACATCATTTAACAACACCAATGTTATTATATTAAACAATAGATTTGCTCTCTTTTTCTTCATGGGCCGTAAGGTTAATGAGCTGGACTGCAAAGTTGGTTTGAACTGTAAGATCGGCAGTTCAAGCCCACCAGCGGCTCCTTGGAAACCCTATGCAGGGTCTCTATGGGTTGGATCCGACTCTACAGCCCTTGACAACAACAACAACCACCATTCACTGTGTAAGTTGCATTCTCCTCTATCTCTGCTTGAAGACTGGGCATGACATGTCCCATTTGTATCCTCACTGCCAAGAACGGGGTCTGGACCAAGGCGGATATTCTGTGCTAATTGCTGGTGGCACTGTGGACTAAGTCCTGGGCTGCTAACCAGAAGGTGGGCGGTTCAAACCCACCTAGCTCTCTGCAGGAGAGAAATGAAGCTGTCTGCTCCCGCAAAGATTTACAGTCTTGGAAACCCTGTAGGGGATCACGAGTCCGAGAGCACTCCGTGGCAATGTGCAATTGCTTAATGAACGATGTAGAAATTTGGGTCAAGTGGGTGCTTGGTCACATGGTCCCCAAACAGTCCACATTCCATATTAACCTCAGAATCTCTGAAGACTCGCAACTACTGTGGTTTCCTGGTGGCATCGTCGGCCTCGGCCATACGTCCACATCTGGCCTCCTCCAGTCCCGTGATGTGAGGGGGCTGCCAAGCTACCCGGCGGAAGTGGAAGCAGACCTCAGAAAGGGTGTGCAGCTTGTGGGTGGATTTGGGGTTGGTGCTGGGGCCCCACCTCTGAGATAAACTGCCCATGGATTTGGAAGTGGTCACACGTACGGGAACTCGAAGACTGTAGAAGGAGTTCCCAATCCTCACAGCCACTCATCTCACCTGGGTCCTGCCAGAAATTGATGCCGATTTAAAAAGAAACAAAACAAGAGATTCCAGGTGGGGACAGGAAGGGGGCTGGGGGAGGCGTGGTTATTGACTTCTCCTTAATTGCTGTAATTAAAAACATGTACAGAATCTTTTTTTAATGACTTTGTGATTATCATTAGTTGTTAGCACAGCTGCCTTATTAATTTCACATTAGAACCCAATTCAGTGTCTGTTTGGGATGGTGGCCTCAGGGTATCCGGCCAGGGGTGGGACCTGCCTGGCATGGATCTCAGGAAAGGGCCCCAAAGGGTAGCAGCCATCCAGGGAACTTGTTGTTGTTGTTGTTACGCGCCGTGGAGTCGGTTCCGACCCATAGCGACCCTGTACAGGGTTTCCTAGGCTGTAAATCTTTACAGGAGCAGAAAGCCTCATCTTTCTCCTGCAGAACAGCTGGTAGTTTCGAACTGCTGACCTGGAAGTTCACAGCCTAATTCGTAACCACTACGCTACCAGAGCTCCTTATCCAGGGAACTAGGCTCTCCACAAACTTTCCCATTCCTGGGGACCGTCCCTGCCAAGGAGAGAGAGGGGAGGAGTTGGAGAAATGCTTTGTACCATCCTTAGAACCATGTGTGTGTAGGAGAAATGAGTGAGGGTTCAGAGTATGAACTTTAAGGAGGTCACACTCACTCTCAGGATGGGGCAAGTGCAAAGTGACCACCTTCAATTGTGCCCTTTGAAGGGCCCCTGCCTTGGATGGCAGAGGGGAGCACCTGGTCAGTGTGAATGTTTACTTTAGGCCACCTCCCCTGGTCTACCTTCTGAGGGGAAAGTCCAGCATTCCCCGGAGTCTGCAGGCTGGGCACAGTGTTGGGACACAGTGATTCACTGCCTTTACCAACAGCTGGACTGGTACTCTCGGGGTCCTTGCAGGCTGGGCACAGTGATGGGGCGCATAGATTCACGCCTCACGCAGCTGGACAAATGAGGTACCAATGATCTACTTCCTCTTTACACATGAGGCACAAGTGGTTGGGTTTCTTGTCCCAGGGTACAGAGCCAGCAAGAGGTGGTGAAGCTCGAGGCTGAGGACTATGCCCACCGGTGTCATGGTAGGGACACTGAGCCTCAGTTTCCCTATCCCAAGAGGTGGCTTCAGAACATTCAGTGTCATCCTTTCAGAGCCGGGCATCCACCAACAGAATTGCAAGGGAGGGTGGATTGTTCTAGAAATTGCCTGGTGTTTACTTAGCACTGGGACGGTGTGTCGGGTTTGTACCTGTTACTGCTGAGCTGTGTTTGTTCCAAGTTGTTTGGGGGGTGCATTCAGCCCTTTGAGGAAGACAGGGGGGGCACCCTCTCCCTTCATCTGCACTCCTCCACTCCCCAGGGGCCCAGCCCGGGTCTTGCATGGGGGACGGGGTTGGCTCTGGACTCCTTTGGGAGATGGCCCCTCTTTCCCTCCTGACTCTGACAGCTGCTTTGACCTCATTAAAGAAACATCAGAGCTGAAATGGATCTCATAGACCATTCTCATTTACAAATGCAGAAATGGAGGCCCCTAGAGGGGAGAGGCCTGCCCAGGCTCCTCAGGAAATCAGAGCCTCATTTGGACTGAAATCCAGGTTTTCGTAACTGCTCAGGCACATAAAGGACCCAGGAGCTCTCTGCAGACAGGAGGGATTTCCACCTACCATACGGGTTGGGGCATGATGGCATCCATTCTGGTGGGGACATGCATCTCTCTGCCAGGCAACTTGGACGTGGACTGTCAGAGTCATGGGGTGGCCCTCTGATCTATTTGAACGTTGACCCCAACAATATTCATCATCTTCCCCTCTCCATCACCCCATTTTCACTTTCTTCTTCTTGCCCTCAAGCAACAGCCTGGTGAGGGGACTGCTTTGGAAACCGGTGGTCACGGATTCAAATCCTGCTCTGATCCCTTGTCATCGTATGACTTTGTCTGGGCCTCGGTTTCCTCAGCTGTAACATGGGAATGGGGGTCCTGTTCTGTAAGCTGTGATGAGGTCCATGTGTGTACTACCTGGAACCCTGACACGCAGGAGTGAGCGCTGACCTGGTTGAAGGTTGGTAGGTCTCACCTTTACCTGGACCCAGAACCCCTGGGAGGCAGATGGGGAGGGAGCTAAGCAGTGGATGCTTCAGCTTCACAATGAAACAGAGGCTCTCGGATGAGACGGGTTTGCTGGACAAGGGAGGGGACCAGGGTAACGGCCTCCAGGCTCAGGGGGTACTGCTTCCTCCTTCAACCCATCTGGCCCAGGGAGGCTTTGGAGATCGGCCTTGGTTTGTTAGGGTGGGATTATTTCTCACTGACCAGCTGGCCATTCCAGGGCTCCCCTCATTCCCCCATAGACTGCAAATAGTGGTGTGTGATTTCTCCTGGGAGGAAGGAAGTGCCTCCCAGACATGGGAAGCCTCAGAAGTTATCCTCAAGAAAGGGTTCATCTGGGTCTCCCCAACTCCATCCATCCTTCAGGCATTCTTTGTCCTTTCCCGGGGACCTGCAGCCACATTTGCACAAGTTAGTGCCGGCATTATGTACAAAGGTGAATCGAAAATTATCTGCCCTCTGGCTGTAGAATTTATTTTAATCAACTTTTAAGAAAGACAAATACATCATTTTTTGACATAATCTCGTTGCTTTTCAAGACACTTTGTCCATCTATCGACAAGCTTTCGTATTCACTTATTAGAAAATGTTTTAGGCTGAGCTGTGAGCCACCAGTGCACGCTGTCTTTTCTTCTTCATCAGAGGTGACTCTTTGTCTTTGAAGGGCCTCTTTCAGGGACGCTCTAACACCTCAAAATGAAGTTTTTGTATAGTGTCAATGGTGTGGACAGAGGTATGTGGACGTGCATTGGCATGCAAGATCACAACACCCTTGGATAGCAGTCCTCTGTATTTAATCTGAAGTTTAAGCTTCAGCTCTTCAGTCAGCATCTCACTGTAATAAGCACTGTTGATTGGTGAACCTTTCTCTGATAGTGTTCCAGTACTGGCCCTTGAGAATCCCAGAAACACTAAACATCAATTTTCCAGCTGATGGTTGACATTTGAACTTTCTCTTTGTTGGCGATTGAGGATGTTTCTATTCCATACTCTGCCATTTACTCTCAGGCTTGTAGTGATGAATCTATGTCTCATCGTGATTTTTTTTTTTTTAAAGAAACTTACTTTCCTTCAAGTATTGTTCCACATTTTGTTTGAAGATGTCCAAACCCTTCTGTTTTTTATCTTCTGTGAGTTGTTTCAGTTCCCATCTCACACAAACTTTTCAAAACCCAAGTCTGTCGTGGATAATTTCATAGGCAGAGCCATGGCTGATTTGTAAATGATTTACCACATAATCCACTGTCAACTCGCCTATTTGACAGAATCGTTTCCTGTGTATGCTCAATGTTGTCATCAATTGTGGATGTGGACAGGTGTTTTATATATCTGGAGTGCAGTTAATTTTTGACTCACCCTCATATAATACAGTGAGAACATGGTAATAAAGGTGGTTAAGGTCATGTCCAGCGGCCTCCTGGAGCTCAGGGTGCCACGTGCAGGCTCCGGCAGTGTGACTTGGAAAGGCAAAGCTGTGAGAAGGGTGGGGGTCCCACTGTGAGTGGAAGCTTAGGGGTGAGTGGGTGCAGGACAGCACAGCGGGGGAGGGAAGGGTGCCCAGCTTGCTGCTCTGCACTTGGCCAGGACAGCACTTGCCCAGGGCCATTTCATATTGTGATCGCTCCCAGACAGAATGGGAGAACAACATAGATAAAGACATAGATTTGTACAAAAGTCCTGAATAATTAAGAACTCTCCAAGACCATGGCCCTGAGATACTCTTTAAACCTCCATCCAAAATGATTCTGAGATCACCTTTTAGCAAAACAGCATAGTGGCTCACAAAACAAAGAATATCACGCAGAAGAGAGATGCTCTTCTAAAAACCAACCCGTTTACATGAGACCAAAAGGTCAAGATGTACTCTAAAACAAAGATGAGAAGAGAAGGGGGCAGGGCGACTAGAATGCTGGAAAAAGAACAACCAGAACACAATGAAGGAGACTGTTGACCTATTGTAAAAAATGTAACTAATGTCACCAAACAATTTCTGTGAAAATGGTCAAATGGGAACCTAACTTACTAGTAAATGTTCATCCAAAACACAATAAAACCATTATTTAAAATACATGTAATTTTTCCTCATGACAAGAACTCCACAGTTGCGGGCAAGTGTGTTGCTGGCATTGGTTGTTATTCGTATTATTTTTGTTATGTTATTCGTATTATTTTTGTAGAAGTTTAGAGTATTAGATTAACCTCGCTGTACAGGCAGAAATCTGACTTGGAGGAGCCCACCGAGACCGTTCCCCGGGCCCACCAGGCTCCATGATGGCTAAAAGCAGCTCTGTGGAATCCTGTTTGCGATCCCGCTGACAAGCATCTGACATTCGTCATTTTCACTCAGGGCCCTTCCGCTCCTTGGAGTGCGGCGAGCTGCTTTTGGAGCTGATTTATGGGGACAATCCGTCCTCTACTTTTGATTATGGTAGTTTTCCATAATTATTATAAATACTCTCTGTCTCACTTGAGATTTTCTTTGAGATCTTTCTCCCTGACTTCACTTAGAAGTAGCCAACTCCCACGTGGGCTAAAGCAGAGGGGAGTTTGTAAGTTCTGGAAGAGGGGGCCCTTTTGTTTGGAAATTCCAGGGCTCAGTAGGCTGTCCACACTCTTGTGCCCACCATGAAATCCTAGATGCCCCCACCACAAAAGAACCCCAGAACAGGACTGCTGAAAGTGAGCCTCATATCTGGACACAGCAGATATTTTAGGATGGGAGCAAAAAGGGGACATTTGAGTCATGGGGGTATTGATGGGTAGCTAGGACTCTGGTTCCTGAGACACCTTTGGAGTCTCTGATGCTGTCTGTCCCTTCTTCTTCCATCTGAGGGGTCCTGGTGGGGTTTGGAGAGAGGCTGTTGGCCCCGAGGACTAGGTGAAAGATCACTGCTTTACCTCTGACCCTGGCCTCTCTGGGGACCTCAATTTGTCACGGTCCCTCTCTTAGAAGGAGGATGCCAGCACAAGGCATCTCCAGGGTCCTCTGAAGACAGAGACCATCATAGTGTTACTGTCCTAGGGCTGAGTCCATTGAAGGAAGAAAAGTTGAGGACCTAGAGGCCCCAGGAAGTCTCCTTGTGGTGACTCAAGCTGGCTGTTAGGAAGACCCCAAGTGAGTGTAGTGTGGCCCCCATGGGATGTCACTGAAACAGGTGGGGTCCCTTTTAAGTCATGAAGTGGCTGGTCCCATTTAAAGAATGTGGAGTCCAATCCAGGCCATGTGCGTGTCACTAATTGCCGGTGACCATGGAGAGCTCCCACTGCCTCTGGGGCCTTGGGTTTGGCAGCTGTAAATGAGGGCGCTGGTCCAGGCAAGTGAAAAGGCCCACCCTTAGCATCACATGAACAGAGCTGCTCACGGCTGGAGTCTGGTGTGGTTGAGTGTGTGACCAATAGATGTAAGTCTGCAAACCAGCTTGTCTGCCCACCACGAGTGCCCCGGTACTCACAGGCCACCTGGACCTCGGTTTGCCGCTGCAGCAGAGCGCCCATTCGGTTCCTCACGACACAGCGATAGAAACCGGCGTGGGTGCGGTCCAGGCTGGTGATCATGTACCTGGGGGCAGAAGAGACAGTGAGCATACAGCAGCTACAGGGATGCAGGAGGTCAGAGGTCACTTTGCCACCTCCAGAAAGAAGAGTGCCAGAAAGCTTTCTGTGAGAGGCTCTGGAAGGGGAGGCACCGTGTCTGAGCCTTTGACACTCGCAGCCACCAGGTCTCCCCAAACTGTGCCAGGATTACTGGATGATGCTGTCCTCCCTACCTGGGACTCATACTACTGGGGGACATGTTATTAGTATTATTTTAGAACTAGGCACAGAATTGGTTTGGAAATATTAATTGAGACTGATGGAGGTGACAGAGACAGAGATATTAATGTATTTTACAAAATGCTCTGTACCAGTCCCTCCTTAAAATCACTTATGGTTCTGCCAGCGAACAGGTAGAGTCTGTGGAGAAGACATGCTGGGTTTCTGTGGGCACTGGCTGGGCTCCCAGACCAGGAAGCAGGACTCAAAGCAGTCCTTTGGAAACCTGCTTCTGGAATATGCACCTGTTGTCCCAAAGAGTTGGGGGCGTGGTGGGGAACAAGCTGGAAAGCAGGCATGGAGGCAGGGTCAGGGGGAGGAGTGCCTGGCAGCGAGACCCTGTGAATGGTGCTCTTTGTTGATGTTGTTGAGTGCCATCAAGTCCATTCTGACTCATAGTGACCCCAAGGGACAGAGTAGACCTGCCTTAGGAGTTCCTAGGCTGATACCTTTATGGAATGAAGTGTCAGGCCTTGCTCCAAAGAGAGGCCGCTGACCCTTCTGTTAACAGCCCATCACTCAACTGTTTATGTTGCTAAGGCTCCTGTGAATGGTGATCTTTGGCCAAGAGTAGGATGGGAACCAGGGGATAGTCCCCCTGACACACCTATGTAATCATCTTTCCCATACCTGGGCATTGGACCAGCAGGGCTGTGGGTGGCCTACGTGTGCCACCATGGGGTAGAACCACCTAATTCCCAGGATGTGCCAGGTTAATTTTATATCAGTTTTGGCCAGGGAGCTGTACTACCACCACCACCATCATCATCATTGTCATCAACACCACTATCACCAGCACCATCATCATAATCATCACCATCATCATCACCGTCACCATTACCACCACCACCACCATCACCACCACCATAATCACCATCACCACCACCACCATAATCATCACCATCATGATAATCATCACCACCATCATCATCATCATCACCACCATCACCACCATAATCATCACCATTCTCATTACCACCACCACCACCATAATCATCACCATCATGATAATCATTACCACCATCATCATCATCATCA